>NW_022474070.1:2632500-2900717 GCF_902498895.1 Magnusiomyces paraingens
AACCTCCTGCAGATGCCCTCGTTCTTCACCCACCCCGTCTTTCATGGGAACAATCCATAGACATCACTGACCAACTGGCCACCGAGCGCTACTTCGAAACACTCCGCCGTGAGCGTCTTATCCGTGGTATTAGGCGTCACAAATTACGCTACCCATCCAGCTTAACTTCTCAAATATCTTCTCCAGCTCTATCCCCCTCAACAACACCTTCAAAATACCCTCCCACAACTCAGCAACGATCTCCACTCTCCGGTGCTCTTCTCCCCACAAAAGTAGGTGGCGGTGCCATTTTTTCACGTCCGGAAAAACTTGCCACCAGTTCTAACAATGTTTTTTCTACCGCTCCACTTGCTGCGCGTGCATTCCAGGTCGATGATCATGCATGGATTCGTGAACAACAACTTCAACGACAACGCTACACTCCTCGCCAGATCGAGGCGCCGGCTTACGCGTTTGAATGGTATTATTCTAAGCCACCAATCGAGCTTCCAGAAAATGAACCTTCTGCTGCTATTTTCGCACAAACATACCTGCGAATCATTGAAAAACGTCAACGAGAACAGGCAGAAATCGATCGTCTGCGGCGTGAAGAAGAAGCAAACCGGGCACGACTTGAAGCTCAAGCTAAACGCGAAAAGGAAAAACAAGAACAAGAAGAAGCAGAACGTAAATTAAAAGAATTACAACGCGTTAAACCTCTCCCACAAGATGCACGTAACCGTGTCCAATGGGTGTGGCAACAACGCGACCCAGGACTTGTTCTCGCAGATGCTTACCGTATCTCGGTTTCAGTCCACGATGCATGCACACTACGACCCGGCGCGTGGCTAAATGACAATGTGATTGATTTTTATCTTAGCATGGTAACTGCTCGGTCATCTTTACCTTCACTTTCACCTTCACCTTCACTTTCTACGGATACTTTACTTCCCACTGTATTTGCATTCAGTACCCATTTCTACTCGCGACTCCAGGATGCTGGGTACCAAAGCGTGCGCCGCTGGGCTAAGCGTAAAGGTGTGGACGTTACCGCCGTCGATTATGTTTTTGTCCCTATCAACCGTCACAATACCCACTGGTGTCTTGCTGTAATCAACAACCGAGCACATACTTTTGATTTTTATGATTCCATGAATGGTGCTGGTTCCCAAGCATTGACCCACCTTACTGAATATATGCACCAACAAACTCTCGATACTCATCCAGAAATGAACCCTCCCCCAAGTGACTCTTATACTCACCGCGACCGTGTGCCATGTCCGCAACAGGAAAACGGTTTCGATTGTGGTGTTTTTGTTTGCAAAATGGTCGAGGTTCTTTCCCGTAACGGTAACCTCGCCAGCTTCTCCCAGCGTGACATGCCTGAATTGCGCCAACGAATGCTCTACGAAATCCTCACAAACAACTTCCTAGATTAATCCTTTATATAATAATAACAAAATATATCTTAATTCAAATTCAAATTCAAAAACTTACTTACTTACTTAATTAATTAATTACTTACTTAATTACTTCCCTCCCATCACATCTCGCTGCTTGAAAAACCGCACCTCGTACCCCTTGATCTTGTCCTGCGACTGCTTCATCTTCCCTGTCAAGTACGTCACCCGCTCCCCGATTTCCCGGCGGTACGGTGTTTTACTCAACAACCGCAGTTCCTCTTCCCACTTTTCAATCTTACGCGTCTCGCCTGCAATCGCGCTCTCCAGCAATGCACTCTCCTGAATCGCATATAACACCTTGTCTTCTGTAATTGCCTTAAACGCGGCTTGGTACAATGGCTTTCCTGCCTTGATTGCCACATTGCGACCCCCATCGTGAACAAGGTTCACCATTTCTGCTTGCTGCAGCGCTCGTAGCGCCTTTTGCTGGTCTCGTGTCTTAAAGTTCGGGTCTAAAAACAAATAGCTGGCTGATATTTCTGGCTCAGAGTCCTTGGGAACGTACGCAATGTTACTATGTGGGTTCACTTTCGATCCTCCACGGTCTGACCCAGGTGCAACCCCGACCTTGGCCAAAGCAACTTGTCGCTCCCTCGTAAACGGGTACTTCGATAACTGCCCAAGTTCCTTGACTAGTGTCCATACTTGCTCAGGCGTCCACTCTCCCTGGCTATCATTGCCCACACGTCCGGTTCGGAACAAGTACATTTGCAAAATCTCTGCCGCGCTTTGATCAACCATATCTTCTGCGGCATCTAAAGGTGCTTGTCCAGACTTGAGTCGTCGTGCAAACGATTGCAGGTCCGTCAACCGTCCGCCCAGAGGCACAAGTGCATAATCAAGGTACGGGAACTCCCGGTCAATTGCATCTTGATTGAAATCATCTCCCTCAAAAATCAACCCAGGAGACGACTCGTGATGCTGCAACCCAGACCCCTTCTTTTGCTCAAGAAGCTTCTCATTTAAATCATCAGGCTTGGAGCTCGAGAAAATCCCACTCACAAACCCAACAACCTGGCCACCAATACCAACGCTCTGTGCCTTCTTCTTCTCAAGCTCCTTGCGGGCATTCTGAATATTCTCTTCTTCCTTCTTTTCCTTAGCAAGATCTAGCTTCTGCGACTGATAATTACTACGCTGGTCAGCATCCGCCGCAAGGGTATTAGCTCTAGCCACACGTGCAGTTTCCCTGGCCTCGAAAATCTGATTCAAAACAAACCGCTTGGCGTCGTCTGGATCAGCATCGCCAACAGTAGCAATCTTAAACAACCGGTTGGGCAAAGCAGGTGCTAAAACAGACTCAAAGGCCATGTCGTTGGTAATGAAAACAACATGTGCAAGATTGGTCTGCACAAGAATCGACGCAAACTCAGCAAGATATTTGTAAACAAACTGACGTGACTGATCAGACTTGTTCATAAAGTGCGAAATAACAATCACAGGCTTGACTTCTGCATGTAGTTGCAAATATGAATCTTCAGTTAGGTAATTGCTTGCATGCGTTTGAGTGTAACCACAAGCATCGCCATTGTTTGCACGGACTGCTTCGTCCTTGGCTGCCTCCTGATATTTTTCAAGCGCAATTTTACGCAGTGCGGCAACAGTCGTTGTCAGCATCGACTTGAACTGCTGCTCTGTCGACTCTGCAAACCCAGACTTTTGACCCGTCAAACCTTGGATAATCAAATCAAAATACGTGGCCAGGTTGTTCATCCATGGGAACACTGGAAAGTATCCCAGCTGACTGGCTGCAATCCGAATAAACGCCGGGTCGTTTTGAGCTTTGATAAGCTGGTCACAGTCAATTGACAAGACGTTTCCCCTGTCATTCACCACAAATTTATTTACCAGCTCGCGCTTACCATTACCCCGGGGGCCTGTCACCACAATGAACGTATTGACATTTTCATCAAGCCATTGTCTCAACCGCTGCACAATCTGCTGGCGCTCTTTCCAGAGTGACTCAAAGGACGGCGCGTACCGGTCAGAATTTAAATGGAGGTATCGGCTCAAGGTGGAAAACGTCGAGCGGGTCACAGTACGAAGCCACTTGACAAAACCATAGTTGTCAAACGTAGAACTAAAAGTTGCGCCAGTTACCTTGCGCTCGATAAACCATACGCGAATAGGGTTAAAGACAAAGACAGCAAAAGCGGCCAACAAAGCAAGCAAAATCGGGATGGAAATACGAGGGTGATCAACAATAGTCTTTTGGAAAAAATTGACACC
The DNA here is from genome assembly GCF_902498895.1 of Magnusiomyces paraingens. Taxonomy (NCBI): domain Eukaryota; kingdom Fungi; phylum Ascomycota; class Dipodascomycetes; order Dipodascales; family Dipodascaceae; genus Magnusiomyces; species Magnusiomyces paraingens. Next base: position 2,636,172 of record NW_022474070.1, read on the forward strand.
TTCCACAGGGATATAAGTAATGTGAATCTTGGTGTTACCAACAACCAGCGAATTGACACAGTTTCGGGCCGTAGACGCATCCTTCTTGCGAGTATACTCCACAACTAAGCATTTAGCAGACGTGTCCTTGGAAGGAACAGACGTAATGTCTTTGATGGGACCATATCTTCTGAGCACTGAGTAAACTGTTTCCTGGGACAAATCATCACCCTCAAAAACCACACGGACTTTGCGGCTCACACGTCGGCGCAAGTCCTCAATCCAAGGCACACCTCGAACGGGGAATGCCTTGACTTTGTTAAGCGGGTTGTAAAGAGGCCGGTAGGGGTTTTCCTTGAGATGAGTGTACAGAATGGACTCGACATCTTTGGTCGACAATTCAGGAGGAGCATCCTTATCAATCTTATACTTGGCAAAAACACCACCATCCTTATAACGGGGGATAATCTGGGAAAAAGTAACAGGCAAATCAGACGGAACAGCATGGCTCGTGAGAATGTTTTTGACGCGAGATTCGGTCAATCCAAAGACCATGGACAAAATTGTAGAAGCAGGTTCATAGGAAATAGGAACAACAGGATACATTTCTGTGAAATAAAGAAGACCTTCGCGGTAGTTCTTCTCAATGACACCAGTGGTCTCCTGGACATGGGACTGCTCGTCCTGCTCTTGTTGCTCTTCAGCCTTTTGGCCCTTTTTAATAAGATCTTCAGCACTGGCAGGCAGGGTCGTGGAATTGAAGCGTAGTAAAGTGGTTTTAGTAAGACGCGGATTGAATAAGCAAGGTCGGGGGGCCATTGGAGTGGTCCCCAGACCATAAAGCGCACGTCGAATCATGATTGTGTTTGGGTTGGTGATAAGAAAGTTGGAGGTTCGCCACTGTTTAAAAACTTGAGCAAGCAATCCTGACATAAAAAAGAGGATATTGATCACGTGGAATATATATTCTGGAAAATGCAACTGATTACTGATTATTAATTGTGATAATTTTTTTGGATCAGCCAGGTGCCATTAGTCATTTGGATTTGCCAAAAAAAAAAAAAAAAAAAAAAAAAAAATTAATTCAATAAAAAAGTTATATAAACATTTTAAACTTCCGTCTTTTACTTATCCAAACTAACAATGAGTGCGATACTATCTGCAGATGATCTCAACGACTTTATTAGTCCTGGTGTTGCTTGCATCAAGCCAGTTGAAACTAAAAAAACTATAGATCCGTCCCATGCAAGGATTGAAATCTCCATGGACGGCGTCCCCACAGAAACCTTGGAATCAGGACAATCAACCACCTTAGAAAAGGCACAGATCTCTCTCAGTGACTGCCTTGCATGTAGTGGTTGCATAACTTCCGCAGAAAGCGTGCTGGTATCTTTACAGAGCCATGAAGAACTTCTTTCGAGTTTGAAAAACTCAGCAGACAAAATTTTTGTTGCTTCTATTTCTCACCAAGTCCGTGTGTCTCTCGCAGCTGCCTACGGTATCTCCGTGGCCCAAGTGGATGCCAAACTTCAAAACTTGTTAGTCGACACTTTAGGATTCAAGTACGTTGTTGGACTAGAGGTCGGACGTGTAATTTCTCTTGCTGAATCATTCCGAGAAGTTTCTACCAAATCTATCGGCAAACCAGTTCTCTGCAGCAGCTGTCCTGGATGGACATGCTATGCTGAAAAAACCCATCCTCACATTATACCATATCTTTCGCATGTCAAATCACCCCAGCAAATTACAGGAACCCTGATAAAAGATTTGATTCACAAGGAAACTGGTGTTTCCAAGGACAAAGTTTACCATTTGAGTATTATGCCATGCTTTGATAAAAAGTTGGAAGCTGCACGGCCGGAGTTTGGCCAGGAAACAGATAGTGTTCCTGAATATAGAGATGTTGACTGCGTTATTACAGCTAAAGAGATTGTTTTACTACTGATGAATGAAGGAATGTCTTTTGAATCACTAAAGGATACCCGCGAGTCAGTAGCACCTTCACCAGTGCTATGGCCAGCCAACGAGCAATGGCTTTCACACATGGGGTCTTCTTCAGGAGGCTATCTTGATTATATTTTAGCAGCTGTTCAAGGCAGAATCAGCAAGCCTACTCAAATCCAAATAATTAACGGCAAAAATGCAGATGTTGTCGAGTTAAGAGTAGTTTCTGAAGACAACGAAGTACATTTCAGAGCAGCACGGATATACGGGTTTAGAAATATTCAAAATCTTGTGCGGAAATTAAAGCCGACTGGCAAAAAACCAGGAGGAAACGCAGCGGTGCGGGCAAAGGTTACTGCTCGAGCTACAGCTCGCGGGGCTGGTCGCCGCAGAGCTGCCGCTGAGGAGTCTGGTGAATCGCTTAGTGATCCGTCCCAGCTTGACTATGTTGAAGTCATGGCATGCCCTGGTGGGTGTCTCAATGGTGGCGGTCAGATTGGCGTTCCTGAAGACAAGAACCAAAAGGAATGGAAACAGCAGCTGGAGGATCTCTACCAAAACATGCCTCAGATTGACGCTTCCAACTGGGCTGATTTTATCGAGCAAAAGGCTAGCGATTGGACTACTAAGCTTTCGATTGATTCCACCCAACTGTCCGTGGAGTACCATGCTATTGACGATATCCTGAACCCGTCATCGCAGTCGCCTGCAGCTGCAGTTGCTGCCACTCCACTTGCTCTGGGGGCCAAGTGGTAGGTGTTACGTAATCACAATTTATAGACTTAGTAATGACATTTATTCTCTCCCCTTTTTTTTTTTTTTTCTTTGCAGCCGCCCAAATTTCTTCTCCGCCATCATCACCACCAGCGTTTCTTGAACTTCCATCTATCATCTGAATAAACAAATTACTTTTGTGAATCTCATAAATTCATCGATTCTTATTATCTTAAAATCAATACTCAGTTAGGTCTCTAGAAATATATAATGGTACGTGGTGTAATGGGTTTAAACCATCTTGTTTTTGATTGTGTGGCAACACACAACGCCACCGACAATTCTAACATTAAGTAGACTTCAATTGGAACTGGCTACGATTTGTCCAACAGTACTTTCAGTCCTGGTATGTTTATTCATCCTTTATTATTTTTTTTAATTAAGTATAATCTAATTATTTAGATGGAAGAAACTTCCAGGTCGAATATGCCATGAAGGCAGTCGAGAATGCCGGCACCTCGATCGGTATCAAATTCAAGGACGGTGTCGTTTTCGCCGTTGAAAAGATTATCAGTTCTAAGCTTCTAGTGCCCGGCTCCAACAAGCGACTCCAGACCATTGACAAACACGTCGGTGTGGTAAGTAATTTTTATTACACTAAAGACCCATTCTAACATTTTAAGGCATACTCTGGATTACTGCCTGATGGTAGACACTTTGTCAATAGAGGACGCGACGATGCCCGAAGTTGGAGAGATTTATACAAGTCTCAGATCCCCGTTTCTACCTTAGCAGATCACATGGGTGGCTACGCACAAGCCTACACTCTCTACAATTCAGTCAGACCTTTTGGCGTCACTGTCATTGTTGGCGGTGTCGATAGCGAAGGACCACACCTTTACATGATTGAACCTAGCGGAACATACTGGGTAGGTTTTTTTTTTTTTTTTTTTTTTTTGATATTTGTAAAGTAACAATACTAACTCTCTTTAGGGGTACCGCGGTGCTGCCACGGGCAAGGGTCGTCAAACAGCCACCTCTGAGCTGGAAAAGCTCGATCTTGGAAACCTGACGGCGGAAGAGGCTGTCAAGGAGGCTGCAAAGATTATATACTTGGCTCATGAAGACTCTAAGGACAAGGACTTTGAGCTGGAAATTAGCTGGGTCAGCACCTCTGCTACTGGCGGCGTCCACCAGTACGTTCCTGAGGCGCTGCTCGAGGAAGCAAAGCAGTATGCCATCAACGAGATTGAGGGTGATGACGGTGACGAGATGGAGGAATAGATGTTTATAAATGTTTAAATAATTATGAATAAATGAAAGGAAAAAAAAATAAATAAATTGAAACCCCATAACGTGTATATTAATAATTTTGCGCAGTACTATTTTGTTTTCTCTTCTTTACCTTTAAACCCACAACAACAACAACAACAACAACAAAAAATGACTGAAACCGACCAGCAAGAAACTGCTCAACAGGAAACTGCTAAGCAGGAAATGCTGGAAGTGGATATCTCCATGAACCAGGAACAGTTTGATGCTGTCACTAAGCCATTGGATGCCAATGTCCAAGTTCTGGCTGGTCCAGGAACTGGTAAGTTTTGAGCTCATTTGCAAATATGACCAAACTGACACGTTTTCAAGGCAAAACGTTAACTCTAGTCAACAGAGTTTTGTATCTTCTTTCCAAAGGAGTTCTTCCTAATAGGATCCTGGTACTGACATATACTAATCGTGCAATCTACGAGTTCCGGACCCGTGTGAATGACATCATTGGACAAGACCTTGGAAGTCAACTGCGAATTCACACTGTGCACTCATACTGTCAGGAGATGCTTCAGCGCCATGGCCAGCTTATAGATCTACCCGAAGTCCAAATCATTGCAAATAAGATTGACAAGGAATACATTGAAGGAGTAAGTAAACCCCTGGGCCCAAAAAAAAAAAAAAAAAAAAAAAAAAAAATTCTAGCTAACTAGATCAGATCGTCATTCGCAAAATCCAAAAAACCCACGTCGATAAAGATTATAAGGTCGCCAAAAGAGTGTTTCACGCAGCTTTAGATAGCAAACTTAATAAACGATCTGCAAACTTTGTACCAGAATCGCTGAAAAAAGAGGTTCTTGAGATTTACAATGTAGAGCTTAGAAAGGCCTTTCTTTTTGATGTGAGTATCAACCACTTTTGGCAGACTCTTGTTTCCTAACAAATATAGTACGATGATCTCATCATTTTGACCGAAAAACTTCTCAAAAACTTCCCTGAGGTTGCCAATGACCTTGATTCAGTTCTTGTTGATGAGTTCCAGGTAAGTTTTATTTCATAATTTTACATTCATTCTAACTTTATAAGGACATTTCACAACCTCTCTGGAACGTCATTAAACGGTTGGCTAAACACTCTTCTTTATATGCTGCAGGCGACCCAGACCAAAACATCTTTGGATTTTTGGGCGCACACTCTATTATTTTTAAAGAAATGCGTCAGGATTTTAAAGTCGATCAAGTCATTTTGACCCGCAGTTACCGCTCTTCACAGCCCATTCTGGACGCAGCTTATGAGCTCATTTCTCACGACAACCAGCGCGAGCACTCAAAAAGTCTAATAGCTGATGAATCATACCTAGCTGAAAACATGATTGAAAGCATCCCGCCACGCTTGATTGTACTTAAAACTGCAACAGAGGAAATGAGTTGGGTCTCGTGTACCGTCCGCTTTTTAATGGAACAGGGAGTACCGGCACATGATATCGTGGTGCTTGCGCGAACAGGTCGCATAGCTTCTGAGATTGCAGACCCGATCCAAAGCGGATCCGGGACCAGAACAATCGTAATTGGCGGGACGTCGTTGCTGGAAACCGACGAGGCCAGTGTGTGCAATACCATTTTGCGATTCTTACAGTACCCTGATAGAAACCTTTTTGTGCTAAACCTGATTCGCAGATACCATTTGTTTATTGCACCCAAGGATTTGGAAACCGCAATCAATAGAGCGACAGAGCTAGAAATCTCGCTTATAGAAGCATTGAGAGATCCTGGTCCATGGATCACAAATGCAAAGCGCGAGAAGCTTAACTCCTTTTTGGAAATGATTGACCGGTCACATCAAATTATGCGCGAGGACCCCAAAAGTCTTGAAAAAGTTATTGAGGCTTTGCGGTACTGTCTGGGGAAACTCCAACTGGTGGAAAAGGTGCGCCTCAAGTATGCACGGACGTACCGCTCGCGGTTGCGCAATATTGACAAGTTTATTGAATATCTTTACAGCGTCAAGGATTACGTCGCTTGGGAAATGGAGAGTCACACAGAGCGCACATTCCTAGAGCAGTTGCTGGCCAGCTCTGTGTTTTACCACATTACTCCCACCGTCGACGAGCTTGTAATCTCAACAGTTCATGCCGCAAAGGGTCGGGAATGGCGTGTGGTTTTTGTTGTCAATGCCGACGACAAGGTGTACCCGCACATTCGCACTCACGGGTCGCCCAAAGAGCTAAATGAAGAGCGGCGTGTGCTCTATGTTGCCATGACTAGAGCAAAAGAGCGTCTGCTAGTCAGCTATCACAAGGAAAATGCATACGATAATTTCACCCAAAACGTTCCGTCGCGATTTTTTACACCATCTGTTCTCAAGAAGCTGGAGGCAAGTGAGGGATCTGTCAATGCAACTGGTGTTTATTCCAATTGTAAGTATTTTTTTTTTTTTGGATGAATTCTATTATGACTTTTACTAACTATCTTTTTTAAGATGCTTTGGCGGAACAAAAATACCCATTGCTGTTTAAACAGCCCAAGTATTATCGCACAACTCTCAATAAGCGTTTCCATACGCTTGCCCGCCCTGCAATCCTGAAATGCAGTCCCACTACAGCGCTCTGCAACACTGCTCGCACTTTTTCGCATCTCCCGCGTCTCATTTCGCGTTTCTTGTAAATGATTAATATAGGTATATTTGCTTTTGTAGTTACAAATGTGCTTTTTTTAACTCGTAATTTTTTGTTTCTTCTTGGGGGGCTCCTGCTTTTCGTTATTATTTGAAGACTTATCCTGTTTCTGGGACTGTTGTTGTTGTTGTTGTTGCCTCTCTTTATTCTTTGTAGACTTATCCTGTTTCTGAGCCTGCTGTTGTTGTTTCTTGCCCAAAATCGGTGCCGTCGTCTTGACGGTCGCAATCTGAGTTGACTTATATCTCACCTTCTCACGATCCATCTGAGCAACAATTTCTGGAACTGTGACGGCACCAACCCCACGGTCTGCAAGCATATCGCTCAAACTGCCCAGCAGCGGATACTTTACTCGTGCAGATTTGCGAACCCCCACAACAGTGACTTCTGGCCGCCGTCGATGCTTGAACTTTGTCTTTCTAAAATCAGAAGTTTTATCTATACTATCTTCTTTATTATCTTTCTTAGACTTGTTCTTTTCTTCGTCATCACCGACCTTACGCTTCTGTAATGATGGAAGGTTGGTAGTATCAGGCTCAGGGCCGTTATATGCAAGCGAAAGACTTTGTGCGCTACCCCGTGGGAGCCCGACAAGCCGCGCGACCCGCGCAACGGCACATAGCCCAGGGAAATGTGCACTTGCGAGCTCGGACACAATATCATCTTTGCACACAAGTAAGAGTTCGATAGGATCTGCAGACGACTCTGGAGCTTTGGCCTGTTGCTCGAGTGCGCGCGTGGTATTGTTGAATCCAATCACAACGGGACGCGCAGACAAAGAATCTGTATTGGAATCCGGCATATCCAAATGATGGAGAGATGTCTGGAAAACCATGTGTAGAATGTCATAGGCTGATTTGGCATCCTCAGTGGGAACATGGGGCCTTTAGGAATCAAGTTAGTACAGAACTTGGGTGATTGGGAATGCTTAAAACCTACCAAGAGCTGGGTGCATAGGGACTTTCTAGGATGTTTCGAAATACAGGTCTTACTTTGAGAGTTGCAGCTGATGATTGCCCTGAAGCCGCAGCCGATTTATCTACTGTTGCCATTGCTGCTGTTTTTTTCGTACTTGTTTGTTTTTTTTTTGTCGAGTGATGAAAATTTTGATTGTCGATATTGTGATTAAGGTATTACACACCAAACTATTTTCAGCCGTACCATTTTCGCATATTCCCATTTTTTTTGAATATTCAAAAAAAATAATTCATTGTTTTTTTTTTTTTTTTTTTTCTTTCAAGTCTCCATTATAATCTTTAAAAAACTCTCTATTCTATAAATTTTTTTTATAATGTTTGCAAATTACAGAAGAAAAAAAAAAAGGTACTTTTCGGTTATATCAAATCAAAGAAGAAGAACAAAAAAAAAAAATTGAAACAAGAAATAAATTACCGGGGGTGACCGCCAGATGACGAGTGAGACCGATCAGAAGTCCGTGAGAATGACCGAGACCCAGGCCCGCCGCCGCCGCCATACTGAACTGGCATCAGCAATGGCGACATACGCCCAGATGCTGCTTCTGCAGCTGTAATTTTCTCAATGCTTGACTTAATGTCCTGGACTCGACCAGAAATTGGCACTCCAGACGCTGACGGCGAGCGGAACGTGTAGCGCATATGGTTGCTGCGATCGTGTAGGTATCGGTCTTCAAGCTGACGCACCGACGAGTTATAGTTTTCATACTCAAGCTTGCGCTGCTCACGCTCCATCTCGTATCGCTTCTTCATGTCCATAAAGCGGTACTGCCAGACCTTGAGTGCAATGTCGCCGCCAACAGTATCGATTGTCTTTTGGTCAAGCAGCTCATATTTCTGTGAGAGTTGTTTGATTTGTGCATTGTTTTCAAGATTGTTGAGTGCAGCAATTGAGTTAGATAAAGGCTCATATGCAGGTTTGTTTTTCTTGTTGCCATTGCCCCCGCTGCCGCCATCAGTACTTGACGACGAACTGTGTACACTTCCATTCGACTTGTCTCTAAGAGCCCGCTCAGCCATGGACTTGTACTTGCGCTTTTTGGTCTCGAGTATCCGGAACCCATCACAAATGAGGTTGCCAATGCGCGAAAAGTTTTCAATCGGCGACCCAGGGTGTCGATGAATCTCTTCAACAGCAATTGTCACGCTGTTGGTCCACTCAGGGTCAAGAACCTTGCTTAAGTATGATGTAATGTCGCGTAGCACAGAAGAAAACTCAGCACCGCGTCGGTTAAGCTTGTCACGGTACCGTCGCAATTCATTGTCAAGGCCCTTGATTCGTTCCCGCGAAATCTGAACTTCTTCTTCCAGCTCCAAAACCCGACGGTATGCCTGGTGATCCTTAGCTCGAGAATTACCAGCACCTCCAGCGTCAGAGTTAAATGATGCCTCTTGAATCTGTTGTTCAAGCACGTCCACTTGCCCTGTCAGCTCATCATAGCTTTCGCGCAGCACATTGTTTTCATGCAAAAGTGCCGCATTCTCGCGAGAGATTTCAACAAGTTTACCGCTCTTATGCTCGAGTTCTGCCAGCAGCTCGTCGTTGCGATGATTGATATCAGTAATGCGCGATTCAAGGTCGCGAATCGTGTGCTGGTTGTTGTGGTCAGCCTTGCGTAGAGTCTCAGCCTGCTGTTCCAGTTCCTCACGTATTTGTTGTAGCTTGTCATTCTCCTCGACAATAGCCTTACGGTCAGTCTCCAGCTCCCCCATTTTATTGGCAATATGTTCAAAGTCGTTACTGAGTTGCTGGAATTGGTCAGGTGTAAGGCGTTCCTCATCAGTCAACTTCTTTTTGAGCTGGGTATTTTCCGCCTCTAGAGTTTCGCATAAAGTGCGCACTTGTGTCAACTCCTGGTGCACACCATCAAGCTCCTCACGCAAAATCTGCTCTTCATTCTGGCTTTGCTCAAGCTCTTCGCGTAATTGTTTAGCTTTAGCACTGTGATGGGACTCAACAGTTTCGATCTGTGTCAATAAATCACCTTCAGCTTTGGTCTTGGCCTCCAACTCAGCTTGCAACTTTTCTTGTTGGACCTCGAGGTTCTTGCGTTGCTCAACAACTTGTTTTCGCTGCTCTTCAAGATTGGTAAAAAGTCGAGTGTTTTGTGCGGTTGTTTCATCAAGCTTGGCAGTCAAAACGGGTATGTTGCGGTAATCTTCAAAGATATTGTCTAGAGTATCGCGAAGAGATTCTACAGATACCGCAACAGAGTTGTTCAAAGCGTCCTTGGTGCGTCTGAGAATGTCTTCAATGAGATCTTGGGCATCTGTAGTGCTTATAGTGACGGCATCAAGTCCTTCGCAAAGAGTATTGATTTCAAGTTTGTCTGTGGTTGAACGTAAGGACTTGACAAGCTCCTTTAAGTTTTTAATTTCGACAACATTTTGCTTGGCGTCCTCTTTGATATTTGAGTAAGAAACACGAAGTTCTTCCAACCTGCGCTCTTTTGCTCCAATTTCTTGGTCTTTAAGATTGATTTCCTCCTCCTTGGCTGCAATTTCTTGTTTCTTTTCTTCAAGTTGTTTTGTTAATGACTCCACTTTAGTCTTGTGGGAAAGCACTTCATCATCCTTTTGAGAAAGTGATTTTGAAAGCTGGTCAACATCATCGTTAAAATATCGCAATTCAATCTGAACAGTATCATAGTCGTGCTGAAGAACTTTAAGTTGATCGATAAGTGCAAGGATTTTGTCATCTTTACCAGAAGAAATCTCTTCAATCTCGCCATTAATTTCATTCATTTGATTTTTAAACAACTTTTCTTGTTCGGCAATTTTGAGGTCGCGAACTTCAATCTCCTTATCTAGTAAATCAATCTTGTCAGTGCTATCATCCTTAAACTTAGTCCACTCGGCAATTTCTTCATCATGAGCCTCTTTAAAAGCCTCGTATTCGTGTTGTAAGCCCTCATAATTTGAAAGACAATCGCGGTACTTGTTTGAAACATCCCATGCGGCTGCTTGAATTTCATTTAGCATGTTTGAAAGTACAGAGTTTTCGTCACTAATGTCAACAAGGTCAACAAGACTTGCAGTACTACCTGAAACATTGCTACTAAGCCGGCTACCGGGCCGACTACCTGAACGAGAGGGCGAAGAAACAGAAGTGGATGTTGGGATATTAAGTGCACGTTGGATACTGTAAAAATGTTGCTCAATAACACGGGTGGCATTCCGAGGTGTTGATGATGATGATGTTGTGCTACCATTACCTTGAGGTGTGTCGAGCTGCTTGCGTAGTGACATATTTTGAGCTTGAAGACTAGAAGCAAGAGAGTTAAGATTGTGATGAGAGGATGACTTTGATTGCTTTTCGGAAGCCAAATCTTCCTCAAGTTGTTCCTTTTGAATTATAAGCTCGTTGATATTGTTTTGGTATGATTCAATAGATTCATTTTGTTCCGTAATGGTTTCCTCAGCTTGTTCAAGAGCTTCTTGTAGTGTTTCTGCCTCTTCTTGTAACTGAGAGTTGTATTGTTTATACTCTTCAAGTTCCTCTTGTAGCTCTAGAATTGTCTCATTGTAAGAAGCATCATCGTCATGGGTAGTTTTAAGAGTACTGATTGTTAAACGCAGTTTTTCATTTTCATGCTTCATGGCAATCCGAGCAGCCTGGGCAGCTACTAATTGCTTTTGTAGCTCGGCGACACCGGTTTCGGAGCTACGAGCAGCTTGTTCCTCCATGCAAACAATGCGAATTTTGAGTTCGAAATTTTCCTGTTGAAGTGTTTCAATAGCCTTAGACTCTTCTTTAAGTCCTCTAGGAGTTTTCTTTTTGGGAGCATCTGATTTAGCAGTATCGCCAAAGGAAGATTCATTATCGGATGGTGAAAGTGAAAACTTATAGGAAGACGCACGTTGAAGAATATGTTGAGTACGGTCCTGTATACTGTCATCGGAAGAATCAGAGTCGAAATCATCATTGTCATTTTCATTGTCATCACCATCATGAGCGGGTAAAATTATGGAACTATCAAGTTTGGGAAGTTGCTCTGGAGCCGCATTATTGGACCCGCCACTTTTTACTGAAAGCCGTCCAGAAAGATCCTCATTTGGAAGTAGACGTTGCTGAAGCGAGGTTTTGTTATTGAAATTTGGAATGACTGAGCCAAAAGATTGGATGGAATCCACTGACCGAAGATGAGTGTTTAAGGACGTTGGAGGAGTTGTTGTACCCGGATTGGCAGTGTCGTGGATAAGTACACTGTTTTCATTGTTTTCACTGTTTTCTTGTGGTGGCACCACGTCTTGGTCATATTCCAAATGCTGCTCAATACCCGAATAGTCATTGTTGGTATGCGTATTTCCAGAATGGTTCTCTTCGTTAGTGACAATGGGTAAATCCGTTCCTAATAGTTTTTGGGAGTTGCTAACTGGTGTATAATAATCTCTGGAAACTGTTCGAGGATGAAGACAGTCTTCGTTAGAATCGTTTTTCAATAAGTTAGTCTTGACGTTGTCATTGGTGGTATTAGCGTTAGAGTTAACTACACTAGACAGGGAACTATTACTAGCTGCATTTTCGTCTATAGTAAGTGCTCTTAATAGATTTTCTGTAGAAGTCAATGTTGCATTATTCTGTTCGTCCCTGAGGGGCTGTGCTGAAAATATATTTAAAGGTGAGGAGGACTTTTGTTGGTTGGATGAAATAAGAGATTTGGAAGTAATAGGAGAAGCAGAAGCAGAAGCAGAAGCAGAGTCATTTTCCGAGTCATTTTCCGAGTCATTTTCCGAGTCATTTTCCGAGTCATTTTCCGAGTCATTTTCCGAGTCATTTTCGGAGTCATTTTCCGTTTGCTTTTTTGTTGGAGATTCAATTATAGGAAAGGAAGAATTATGATGGATAGGAGAAGAAGAGGAATGATGAATATGAGAAGGTGAAGGTGAAGTTGAAGAAGAAGAAGAAGAAACAAGAGGATGTATAGAATTGATAGGTGTTGAAGAGCGGGGCGGGGTGGAGCTTGAAGGACCCACAGACGAGACAAAAGAAGTATTTTGAAATTCGGTATCGTATTCATCAGAGGTTGGAGCAATATGTTCTTTTTCTTCTTTTTTAGTTGTTGTAAAATTTTCAATTGAAAGTGGAGAATGTTGTTGTAGTTGTTGTTGTTGTTGTTGAGCTAATAGAGTTGAAGGGTATTCAATAAAAGAGCTACTAGCATCTGAATAAACTTCGTCGTCGTAATAAAAGCTGGTAACAATCTGTGAATCTTTTTCAGTATCTGTACGAGCTGCAGTTGATCTAGAACTCGATGGAGAATTAGCTAGTTTTGGAGGAGGTGGTGGTGTTAAAGTAGTTGTTTGTATGGGGGATGATGATGAAGATGATGATGATACTACATGGTTATTTGTGAAACCTGCAGAAGCATTACTAGGTGAAGTTTCTGTATGGTTGACACTTTCAAAAGATAAAAGTCCCTTTTCAATGGCGATATCTTGGGATGTTTCGTTTGGTTTTCCTAAGATTGATGATGGTGATGATGATGACGAGTTTGCTGTGATAGAAGGGTTAGCAACAAACAATTCTGGATCATTACCACCACTTAGGTCTCCATTACTACTGTTGCTATTGGGAGGACTAGACGACATAGTTACAGCTTTATATAGAGGTGGTTGATCCTTGCGTCCACGATATGATAGAAAATGGAACTGAGTAGGATCACCAGTTGTTGTAAGTGGTAGTTCTTGTTGAAGGAGTAGTTGCTGTGACGGTTGTTGAGATGGTTGAGGAGAAGATTGTGGATTCAGTGTGAAGGAAGAAGAAGAAGAGGAGGTTTCAGTAGAGTTTTTGGACATTTCGTCTAAGAAACGCCTAAAAAAAAAAAGTTGTATGATTTGAAGAATAAAAAAAAAAAAAAAAAACCTGCTTTATTTCTTTATTTCTTTGTTTCTAAATTGGCAAGAAGGGTTCTTAATATTATTATTATTATTATTATTTGATAGAATCCAACTGAATAGGGGAAAATGAGTTTCGAGATAGTTTATAGTTTATAGTTTATAGTTTATAATTGTTGAAATATTATTTTATTTTTTTTTTATCTTTTTTATCTTTAATATAAATTTTATTTTTTTTTTTTTTTTCAAAAGAATCGCCAATTTCCCATTTCAGAAGACTTGTGGGACCTTTTTTTACTCTTAAAAAAAATTCAATTGATTAGAATAAGTTTTAAAATAAATAAATGAATAAATAAATAAATAAATAAATAAATGAATAAAAAAAGGCTACACCAATTATAAATCTTTTTTTTTTAAAAAAAAAAAAATAAAGGAGATCCACCAAAAAAAAAAAATAAAAATAAAAATAAAAATAAAAATTACCTTCAAGTTTCAAGTTTCATTTTTTTTTTTTTTTTTTTTTAAAAAAAGTTCTATGTAGATTTTTCTCTTCCTTCCCTTCCTTACTGCCTAGTTACCGTTGCTACAGAATACAAACACAAGTCACAACTTACTAGGGAAAAAAAAAATAATTATTTAAACAAGGTTATAAACTTGTCTAGGTTACTACAATGTTACCTACTGGTAAACAATTCAATCCTACAATTATTAAATATATACATTTTCAACAAAAAAATTTTTAAACATTAATTACAGATCAATTTAAAAAAAAACATTACCAAATAAAAAAACCCAAAGCTCTCTCTGAAAGCAGCTTAGATCTTCTGCATGGCAGCAACGTCGACAGACTGGACTTCATCCTCAAAAGCCTCAATAGCATCAGAAAGATCGTCCATGGAAACCTTCTCGTCCTCAACAACAACGTTAAGCTGGATCTTCTTGATACCGTAACCAATGGGAATGAACTGAGCACCACCCCAGACAAGACCGTCCATCTTAATCTCAAGAACCTTCTTAAGAAGGGCATCAAGATCAATGGTGTCATCCCAACTCTTAATGTCAAGAGTAACAAGGGACTTGGCAATAGTCTTGGGCTTACCAGCCTTCTTGGCAGCGTAGGCAGCGAGACGCTCCTCTCTGATGCGGACAGCCTCGGGGTCCTCCTCCTCATCATCATCGGAACCAAAGAGGTCGACTTCCTCATCGTCGTCCTCCTCCTCGGCAGCAGCAGCAGCAGGAGCGGCAGCAGCCTCAGGACCGAAAGAGCTGGCAGAGGCCTCCTTGTCACCGGGGAGGGTGGCAAACTCCTCAGAGTAAGAGGCAATGTGCTTGTACCAGCGGGCAGCGTTGGGGTAAGCCTCAGCATCAGGGGCAGAGCCAACAGCCTTGTAGACGACAACGTCAGCCTGGGAAGCGGCGGTACTAAAAGAATCACAAGTTAGATTAAATTGAATTCAATTTAATTAACTTAAATGGATTGCCATTTGTAATTTTTTTTTTTAAAAATTTTGTTTTTTTTTATAAACATACCCCTGGATGTAGCTCTTGTCAGCGAGGAAAGAGTCGAGGGACTTGAGGCCTAATAATAGGTATTATGTTAGATAGATGAATGGATGGATAGATTGATTGATGCATTAATGGATTGATTCATAAATGGATGAATGAAGATTTGAACATTGATGAATTGTTGGATTGTTTGCAAGTTGAAATAAAAATATTTGCAAAAATACAATATATATATATATATATGGAGAGAATAGAATAAAAAAAAAAAAAAAAACCAATCCCAGCAATTGAAATCATTGCAAAGACGTACCGGCAGCGGAAGTAAGATCGGAGAAACCCATTTTTGATTCTTGTGAAGTTGTGAGTATATAAAAAAAGTTCAGGTGAACAAGATGATGTTGAAGAGAAGGAAAAAAAAAAAAAAAGAAGGAAAAAGAGGAAAGAAGAAAAAGAGAAAGGAAAAAAAAAAAAAAAAGTTTTGGTGTTGCTGAAAAAAAAAAAAAAAATTTTTTTTTCTCTTTTTCTCCACCACCACTACCACCACTACCACCACCATCTACCACCATCTACAAAGACGTGCGCTGGCCCAAGGTTTTCAACGGATAACCGTTATGGTAGTACAAGACAGGGTAATTCATTATTATGTAAACTTTATATAATTTACCCTAACGGTTTGGTCTAAGTCTAATATTATTATTATTATGAAAGTTAACAAAAAACAAAAACAATGTTAAACAATATTCAGCAACAACAACAACAATAACAATAACAAATTCCTATACTATCATCACACAATATTCGGTACGCGTCCCGTCCAAACGTACCTGCCTGAGCCAAGCAAAATTTTTTTTTTTTTTTAATTATTAAATCTTTTGTAAATACTTATATACTTTTATATATTATAATGTCTATTGAAATCAATTGGTCTTCACTACTCGAAGATGGCGGCGACCAACTATCTGAGTCTATCAGGTTATTTCTCGATCAACGATTTAAAGAAATGTCTTTACCTTCTTACCTCAAGTCTATCTCAGTCACTTCTTTTGACCTGGGCCGTGTTGCTCCAGATATTGTCATACAACGTATCAGCGATCCATTCCCTGAATTTTATGAAGATGCTTCAGAAGAGGAAGAAGAAGAGGAAGAAGAAGAAGAAGAAGAAGAAGAAGAAGAAGAAGAACTTTTGGAAGAATCTGAAGAAGCCATTGGTGATGACCGAAGGAAAGACGCACCTGAAGATGGTACCACTTTAACAGAAGATGATCACGATGATAGTGGAATTCTTGAAGGCGATTTGCCAACAGAAACTGATGCCTCTATAATTGGACCAGCAGGTTCAAGTCCTCAGATTCATCCTGTTGGAGCAGCAGCAGCAGCAGCAGCAGCAGCAGCAGGAATACCGGCAATTCATACACCAATACCAGCAACCCCCTTTGCATCCTCTTTATCAACCGTCGGCCCTCCAGCCTATGATGCAAACGGAATTTTATTACCTTCAGCATCAGTCCCCACAACATCTTTAATTCAATCTACTGGTTCTGAAGTTATGCCCTCTAATCCCGGCTCTAGTACTCCTCTCAACACTGATGCAATCCCACAGGGAAACAACACTCCAATGACTCCTACACATACACAATATGGTGGTGTACTACCTCCAACATCAGGGCTTTACTCTCCAACTACCCTTCAGTATATTCGCGGATTCCGCTCTCCAATTTACTCAACTGTTAACATGCAATCACTTCTTTCACCCATTGGGCCTCCTCATAGTACCCCAGGACAAGCCTCCAGTGATATCACCAGCAATAACCGAATATCTGAGTATGCGGCAGCCAACCCGGCAGGTTCCGGGGGTGCAGCCTCGGACATTCTCTCAACAAACGTTACAGCAGCAAATACCCCGGCTTTTGGTCCGGCTCTAGGTCCACATGGATCAGTACCTACATTTGCATCAGCACCACCTACATACCGCTCGGACTCAAGCACAACGAGTTGTATCAATACCCCAGGACTTCAATTGACTTCTTCTTCTCCTGAGTCAAATATCCCTAAATCACCAATTTCTATCCCCCCACAAGCTTCTGCATCTTCTACATCATCTGCATCCTCTTCATCAGCAAAACGCGCAACACATTTTTCGTCATCTTCCACTGCTCCTTCACCATCCTCTGCCCGTGAAATGGATGTTCAATTGGATCTTCATATCATGTATAAAGGCGATATTAAGGTTGGAATTGAAACCACCCTGCTGCTCAATTACCCCTCTCCAAAGTTTGTCTCATTACCATTAAAACTAACTATGAGTGGACTAGAAATCAATTCACTTGCAGCTCTTGCATACATTGACCGTCGTATTCATTTTAGTTTTATCTGTGATGCAGATGCAGATGGTGAACCTGTGTCATTGTCTGGGAAGGACCGTGTGGAAATTATCAAAGACATTAAGATCGATTCCGAGATTGGAGATCGTGAAGGTAATGGCCCTGTTCTTCGAAACGTGGGGAAAATTGAGCGCTTTCTTCTTGAACGTCTTCGTCATTTGGCTCGTGATGAGCTTGCATGGCCAGGCTGGATTACAATAGAGATTTAAAAATAAAATAAAAATAAAGATAGATTTTTGAAAAAAAAAAAAAAAAAAGAAAAAAAAAATTTTTAAATTATCATGAAATTTTTTTTAAATTTAAAAGATTTTATATTTGTAGAACACGTCACTCCACACGGGACTCGAACCCGCAGTCTTCTGCTTAGGAGGCAGATGCCTTACCATTTGGCCAATGGAGTAGCTATGCAAAAGTTGACTTCCAAACAGTATAGTACACATTAGAACTTAAAAGGGATAAATTTTAAAAGTTTGGGGCTCAACATTAAACTTTGTCTATTTTATTGAATTTTTTTCTTTGATAAAAAAAACAATTAAATAAAATTAAAAACTTTATAATTTTGTTAATTTCTAATAAATTTAATTAAAATAAATAAATAAATTTAAACTCAAAGTTTCTATAGCATAGCCTCTTCGTCCTTTTTGAAAAAAATTTTTTTTTTCTTTTTTCCCTCTTTTTATTTACGCACGGCTCCCTATAAAACCCTTATAGTCGGAACACGTGGAACGGAACTTTCGCTCTAGTCATGATGAGAATGGCTTTGCTCAATAGCTTCCGCAACAGCTTCTTATTATTTATTTATTTTTATTTTTTTTTTTTTAATACCAAACCAGTTGCACTAAGCAGTTTTCCACTCATAGTAACTTGGGAGAGGATGCTTTCATCAATATTATTATTATTATTATATTATTATAAGAATAATTATTAATTAATTAATCCTATTTAGGTTTAGATTTAGATATGACCACCTCAGAATCCCCTTAGTGTTTCAGCCGTCTTTAAGAAAAAAAAAAAAAAAAAAAAATTAACGGCTGAGCATATAATTTATCTATCCACGTAAAATTCAAAAAACACAACAACCTTTCATATCTATCAAATCTCCACTGCCACCACCACCACAATCAGACTTTAAATACTCACCCTTCCCAAACTAACTTCCTTTTACATGACAACCAGTCTGCTCTCTGCCCGATTGCCTTATACAATGCCCATATCTCTGGACGACGAAATCCTCAACACTGAATCACCTGCATACAACGCACCCTTTGTAAACCGCTCCACAACCATGCCTGCTGCATCTGCTTACCGAGACTTTGCGCAAAACAACAACAATACCAATAACTTAGTAGACTCTGGAAGAACCAACAATCACACAGGGAGTTTATCAGCAATGGACCGTGTACATAACCTGTTCAATCAGGTACATAATACCGTATTTCAACTCGCAGCAAAAGCATGGAACTTATACTTCCAAATGTCTCTGGCAAACCGTGCAATGATCCTGGTAGGCGCTGTGTGCGTCATGGCCGCTGGTATCCTATTTCTCGTTTTCCATGAACAAATATTTAAACTTCTCGTGGATTTCGCTCAATCGTGGAAACAACTCCCAGCTGGGCCATACATTATGTTTGGCCTAATTGTTCTCATCTCATTCCCACCATTAATAGGTTACTCAACTCTCAGCTCGCTCTGTGGAATGATGTACGGGTTCCCGGGCGGCTGGCCGCTCCTTGCTTCTGCTACCCTCATCGGTTCAACAATTTCGTTTCTTACTTTTCGCTACCTTCTCTCAGGCTTTGCGTCTCGTCTTGCCCACTCGAACCGAAAATTTGCAGCCCTTACAAAAACCATGGAACGTGATAACTTTGTTTTACTTGTAATGATCCGCCTATGTCCTCTCCCATACTCGCTTTCCAATGGAGCTCTGGCCTCAATTCCTTCAGTTACCCCACGATACTTTTTCCTTTCAACGGCCCTAACCTCTCCTAAACTCTTAATTCACATCTTCATAGGCGACCGTATTGCTCGCCTAGGCACAGAAAAGGACACCGCAACCAAGATTGTCGACGTCCTATCAATCTTTCTTGCAGCCATATTTGCCGCTGCAACTGCTTACACAATTTATATCCGCACTATCGAGTTTGCTGAGCATCCTGACGGTGAGCCATATGACACTCTCGAACTCGGAAGAGATGATGATGACGATGACTATGAAAACTTCATTGACGACGAGCTTCTTTCCCCAGAAGACTCTTTTGCAGTTGAAGGAGATCGAGCCGTCCCACGTAGAAACTTGTAATAATGCATTTTGTACACTAGGATAAACATAAAAGGTGAAAAAAGAAAAGAAAAGAAAAGAATAATCTATCGTCTACAGATCGGTGCCAACAACATCGGTCCACTTCTTGCCATTGAGACCATCAATGATGCCCTCCTTAACTTCGGCAGCAACACCAGGACCCTTATACACAAGCGAGGTGTACAATTGAACAAAGTCGGCACCAGCGCGTGCAAATTCAAGTGCATCAGCACCGTCGGAAATACCGCCGCAGCCAATAATAGTAACATCCTTACCCAGCTCCTTGCGCAGAGTCTTGAGAGCTTGAATAGAGTAAGGCTTAACAGGGGCGCCTGACAAACCACCAACTTGGGTAGTCAGCTCAGAACCAGAGCGTAGAGTCTTGGGACGCTGAACAGTAGTATTGGAAACAATAACGCCGTCAACCTTGCTGGCCTTAACAGCAGCAGCAATGCTCTCAATTTCCGGGGAAGTCAAATCAGGAGCAATCTTCACAACAATGGGAGGCAGAGATTCAAGAGGCAGGGAATCACGGCGGGCAACAAGAGTCTGCAACAGGTTAGTCAGCTTTTCCTCGCTCTGCAAGTCGCGCAGACCAGGGGTGTTGGGACTCGAAACATTGACAATCAGTACATCAGCGTGAGGACCAAAGGTATCAACGCCCTTAATATAATCCTGAACCTCGTCACCAGTCTTGTTCTTTCCAAGGTTGACACCCAAAACACGGTTAGGCAGACCGGCAAAGTTAGTAGCATTGGATGGCAGTTCCGACTCGCGCATCTTAAGACGCGCAACCACAGCAATATGACCGTCCGAATTGAATCCGTAACGGTTAATCACAGCATTGTCTCTTTCCAGTCTAAAAACACGGGGCTTGGGGTTACCGGGCTGTGGAAGAGGAGTAATTGAGCCAATTTCGACCCATGAAAAGCCCAGGTTGTATAGGGTATCAATGGCTTCGCCATTCTTGTCAAAGCCTGCAGCAATACCAACAGGGTTCTGGAGTGTCAAAGGCTTGACCTTCTTATTAGCAGAATGCTGAAACAGAGTCACCTCAAGAGCCTTTTCGGGATCGTGAGTCTGATCCCAGTCAGCAGGAATACGTGGTGCCAAATTGGGGTATTTGAAGACCTCAATTGTAAACTTGTGGGCCTGTTCACCGTCCAGCACGGCGCGCACAGCAGGTCCCAGAGCGTACTTCTGAGCAGATGCACGCGCATCTCGGCCAGTTGCAAAGTACAGACCGAGACCACCCACACCTAGAATCGTGGTGAAAGTGACTGCCTTTCTGGTATATTTAAACATTATTGGTTTGGTTACAGCGGGAAAAAGGAGAAAAAGAAAAAAAAAAAAGAAGAAGAAAGAGGAGAAAGGGGGAAAATATAAGCGGGTGGGAAGTGTGCAGTTTTTTAATTGGAAGGTGACTTTTTTTTTTTCTTTGACAAATTAGTCTACTACATTAACACACAAAAAAAGTTTTAAGGGTTAAGGTTTAAGTCTCAAGTATTTTGTTCAAACCAGTAAAAAAAATAACATACAGGCAACAGTTAAACACTACCTAACACATGAGAATACCAAAGTTGCTCTAAACTTCAGTTAATGGAACCTGTAGTAGCCAAAAGTCATGGTTTGTTTGGGCCATAAAACAAAACTGACAGTTTGAAATTGCTTCTGGTTTTGGGTTACTTTTAAATACCCATTGCAAGTTATACCAAAAAACACAAATGTACTTACAATATATGTCATAGGAGATACCTGATATATAAGGCCCAAAAACAAGGAAACTCATCTGGCCGTTACAGAATACCACAAAATAAACTATACTAAGCCTAAAGATAATGGTAATTATATAATTACAGTATTTCACTTACAATACCCATATTTTTTTTTTTTTTTTCACTTGTAACTGGTTTAGTAATTAAAAATTTTTTTAATATAAAAATTACCAGAAGCAGTTGAATTTCCAGATTTAAATCTCACAATATTCCATTACCTTTCAGTAGCTGATAGGCTTTCGTATCCAACCCTTAAAGAATTATGCAGTTACTACATAGTAAAGTAACTATGTTGATTCTCGTTAATCATCAAAGACTTAAAAAAATAACACAATCCATCAAAACGATGGGCGCATATCAACATTAGCAACCACAAATGTAATTGTTGTTCCAAGTGCAAAGTTCATCAGACACACGGGTGTTAAAGAATTTAAGAGATTTTTTGTGGCACTGTTTAAAGTACAGGAAATAGCACAAATTACATGAGCTCAAAAAAAAAAAAAAAGTAGGAGAATAAGAAAAAATACGGTATGAATGACCAGAGCTTTAAATTTTTTGCCTGTGACTTTGGTTATGATACGTCGTATATTATACTTGAAATAGATAATCAATTTGGATCAAATATCATTGAAGATTTTAACATTTAAATTACAGATATATCTATTATCAATAATTGAGCCACAAGCTACAACTGAGGGACAATATAACATATTATTTTTGCGTTTGAATAATTGGGTGCTGAAGATAAAGCGTGAGGATTTCAATAAGCGAAGTAGTTATCAAGCAAAAAAACCAAAATCATACTTAAAGTTTTTTTTTATTGGTTATTTAAAAAATTAAATTTATATAACTGATTTCCAATTAATTCAATTGATTTATTGACATTTCCCCATATTTGCGCCTGATCCTTGTCGCCAGACTGTGAAAAAAGCCATAATGATATTTTCATAAAGCCATATAGAGCCAAATATGACTTTTTAATTTTTTTTTTATAAATCCAATCCAATCCAATCCAATCCAAAAAAAAAAAAAAAAAAAAAAAAAAAAAAAATTAAATAAAATAATTAAGAAACATAGTCCTTTATTCTGTTTTCAAGAACTATACCCCAAATTTTCATTAGAACCAATTCGTAATTCACAAACACTGACATATTTAGGTGCCTTTACGCGGCTGTAGCAAGTCGTTATGTCAGGGCCCACTTTCTACTTGTATCTAAGCAGATTGGCAGGTATTGGCAACAGTAAAACCAAAAGAGCATAGAACAAGAGAGTTAGGGTGCTTAAACTTAGCAAGACTAGCTATACTATAGGATATTTTTTTGCCAATGAACTTGAGGAATCATCGGCTCAAAGCCTAGTTATAGAAATTTTGTTATATATGTCATATTAATTATTATGTTCATGTTCATGTTCATGTTCAAAAAAAAATCATTAGCTGTGTTCTGTATATTATAATTTAAAAACTCTCCAACATGGCCTATTTCTTCTTTTTCTTATGGTGCTTTGGCACTCGACCAAGCCAGTAGAAAAATATAGCTCCAATACAGTTGATTACCGTGTAACTCATAATTATACCAAAGTTTCTCCAGGCATGACTCAAAGGTGTTCCCAAAAGCTCTAAAAAATCATCAGTTTTGGCCATGGAACAAAATTCGCAATCAGAATACGAGTCTGGGTTATATACGGCACCTCCAGACATTTGGGCATAAGCATTCAGAAAATCGCCGCATGTCATATTGGCAGATGGAGGCTGTAAGTGTACAATTTCCTTAGTTGAGCAAATTACTGTATTCCCAGCTACACCAGCTGCCAAAAAACCGCCCACAATATATGTCATGGGTGAGACCCGGTACATGAAGATCCAAAAATGAGGAAATTGGTCGGGTCGCGACAAGACACCACAGAAGACTAAAGAGAAGAGGAACAATAAAACACCAATTGCTCCTGCTGTTTCTGCACTATTTAGTGCTGCAACAATCATGTGGGCATATGTTGATGTGTAGATATAAAAAGCCCAAAGAATCATAAAAAATAGTGCGCCACGTTCGTGGGTCGTCCCATTTACTGCCGCGTTGCGGTAAAATCCAACAGGGTAGTAGTATGAAAAAAAGGAAAAAACTGCCATTAGAGTCTGCCAGGGCATTTCCACAATCAAATTGGAAACCATAAACGCCACCCACGAGTAGGTTTTCGAGGGCCGCTCTCTGGCCTCGTAAAGGGACCGCTGTGTGACAAAGTGGGGCATTATTTGTTGCGTTAGCGTATTGAAAACCATTAAAAACATGAAAGTAGAGTACATTTGGTTCTGCATGCCCTGAACATCGTTTTTGGCTTTGTAAAAGGTAAATCCAACATATAATGGAGCTACTAGGCACATGGCAGTTTTCGAATAAATGTACACAGGAGAACGATAGTACTGTTGGAAGACTCGCTTACAAACTAATGTAAATTGCACAGGTAAAGGTGCTGCAAACGATTTAATATGTTCTTTTTTTGAAGAATTTGGAACGGATTCGACTGGCCCAAAGTCCTCAATGATGGAATCAAGTTCCTTTTGAATCTGTTGGTATTCTGGGGAATTCCGCCATGTCTGGAACCAGTCAATGTCACTGTGAGATCCTGGTGCTGCACCAATGACATTAAGCATCCATTCAGCAGGATTGGAATTTGGTGGACATGAAGGTCCGCCATTGCGCTCAAAGTAGCTAATCATTTTGCTAGCATTTTCACCAATTTCTCCATAGTACACAGTTTCACCACCACTTTTTAAAAATAAAAGCCGATCAAACTGTTGAAACAGAATAGAAGAAGGTTGATGAATGGTACACAAAATAGCTTGACCACTGTTAGTGAGTTTTTTCATCAGTAGCATAATGGACCAAGCTGTTTGTGAATCAAGACCTGAGGTAGGCTCATCGAGAAATAGTAGCAATTCAGGCTTGGCTGCTAATTCAACACCTATAGTAAGACGTTTGCGCTGCTCTACATTTAACCCTTCTCCAAGAACTCCAACAACGGCATCAGAATATTCTTCCATTTCCAATACCTTGATAACCTCATCCACGTATGAGATTCTATCCTTGCGAGGAATATTTTCAGGCTGTCTTAAAAGGGCTGAAAAAATTAAAGCTTCACGGACAGTGGATGTGGCAAGATGAACATCTTGTTGTTGTACATAACCAGTTTTCCGTTGAAAAGACTCATCACGAGGCTTTCCATTGACAAGCATGTCTCCTGTAACTACACCCATGGTTACACGATCAGCAAGAGTATCCAAGAGCGTTGTTTTACCAGCGCCAGAGGCACCCATTAAGGCTGTTAAAGTTCCCGGTTGAACCCAGCCATCGACATTATTTAAAAGTCTGCGTGGTTCTCCTTTTATTTTAATGTCGTAGCAGACATTTCTCCATGCAAATATGCCATTTTGTTTATCTATTGCTGCATCAGCTTCTGTGGTAATGCTATGGTGAGAGTCACGTTGCTCAAGTTGAGTTTCTTCATCATCCGTAAGACCCTTATGACCATATTGGAAAACCAAAATCTCACCTCGAGAACGTTCACTGGCCACAAACTCAGTAAAGAAAAAGTATGTAAAGTAAAAAAAAATGCCAAAGGCAATGACAATACCTAAATTTCTCCAAATGTGATCTGTGTAGTATTCGAACGACTGTTCAATGTAAGCGGTACCAGAAACTATAGGGTTTCCAGGTTCCGATCCAATGATTGAGCAAGAACGGTCGGATATGGAAAGAGAATTGTAGCTAGGACCGGAAGGTATCAGATTATCACAGGTAAAATATCTATTACGATATTCATTAATCATTAAAGCTTCAAAACTGTAAGCTATTGGATTAATGTAGCCAATCCAACGAAACCATGGGTGCATATCAACATTAGGGATGACAAACCCGGTAGTGGTAACCAGCATTAGGATGACCAAAGCGGCTGGTGTCAATGCTTGTGAAATTGTTTTGGTAAGACTAGCAAGTGTGCGGAATATGCCACTCATCACTAAGAGACATAAAAATGAAAATAGTAAAAAAATGAAAAAGTATGCAGGGTCTGATCCTTGGTTGGTACCGGGTACTTTTGCAGAGCCACGCCGTAAATTTGTCATGAAATAAATAATCAAGTTAAAAGGAATGGCAGTTAAAATCTTTACTGGTAGATCGCAAATAATTGAACTAAAGGCCTCAGCAGAGGGATGATAAAACGCATATCGTTTGTGTTTTTCAACAATTGGGCGCTGCTCATACAAAGCAAGAATTTCGAGAATTGAAGACATTGCATTGAACATGATTGAAAAAAACAGCACAGTGTTTCGTCGGACAAGGGAAGAGGTTTTATCCCATTGGAGGTTGTAAAAAGTAGATCCAATGACTAAGGCCATAATACAGCGACCAAAAATGGTTATAAAGGCTACTTGAGGGTTACCTTTTAAACGAAGGAATCCTCGGTATGTACACAATTTGATCTGCATCCAATATGATAAAGTGTATGAAGAGGTGATTTTGATGTGATTTGATTGCTGGACTTTTCTTGATAGTTTAAACTGATCAACTGAAGGTCCACCAATTGGATACTCACGATTCCAATCTTCAATTTCCTGAATAAGCTCTTGATACTCTGGGCTTTGTTTCCAATACTGGGCAAATTCGTCAGGAGTAGATGGGACCTTGCCTTCATAGCCAGGTTTTACTATACGTTCTGCTGGAGAGGTAAGAGATGTTAAGAAATCGCCCGAGGTTTGACGTGGGGGGCAATAGTAGCCCATTTTTTCAAAGAACTCTTTAGCTTTAGTTGTAGATCCAAAGTAAATTTGACGACCTTTGTAAAGAACAGTGACTTTATCAAACAAGTCATATGCATCTTGAGATGCCTGATAAATGGAGACCAGAATAGATGCACCTGAAATATCAGAGTTGATTTTCAAGTTTTTGACAAACTCAAGGGCTGTAGCGCTATCAAGACCTCTTGTAGAGTTATCCCAGCATTGAAGCGAAGCTCCAGCCAAGACAACCTCTGCAATACTTACTCGTTTGCGTTCACCTCCTGAGACTCCGTGAATGAAATCATTTCCAACAATGGTGTTCATTGTATGTAAGAGACCAAAAGATGCCATGACGACATCACGGACATGTGTGGCATGTTGGTCACGGGTGACACCAGGTAATCTATTTTGAGGAGTTCGAGCTAGTGCAGAAAATTTGAGAGTATCCCCCACAGTTAACATTGGAAAATGAATTTCCGTCTCTGCATTGTAGATGACCTCTCCACGGTAGTGGTTAATTATCTCCACGGGGGTAATGCCTGTATTGTTAGCCCTAATTGGGGGTTGTAGGAACAAAAAAAATTTAACACTTGAAACTTACCCTGATAATTAATCTGTGTGTCTTCTGTAAGATAGAATCCATAAGTGTCTTGTGCAATGGATTTAAGAAAGGTTGTACAACCACTAAATATTTTGCCAAAATGGAGTTAAAACGGAGAAAAAACGGATAAAAAGGAAATCAAGTCAACTGACCTTCCAGGAGGGCCCAAAACCATACAACTTTCACCAGGTTTTATTAAACCATCAAAGTCTCTTAAGATTTGGATTTTCTTTCCTTTATTACCCAAAAGTTTGTTGATCTGAGTTGCAATTTGGATGACCAAGTTCCCCACAGTTTTTTGAAACCCAGATCCTGAGGTGTATCCAAACGCGGTCAGGTTGCGGAAAGAAACACCAGCGGTACGAACAGGGTATTTATCTGGGAAACGGTCCTTGTATCGAACTAAATGGCTCGTCCATTCTCTGGTGCTAAACTGGTCGCTAAAGGGATCAAGAAGAGGGTTTGAACGATCAATGAATGGATTGGTTTCGGAATCAGTTTTTGTCAAGGGTTCCCCAGTCAATGTTGTATTGTTTTTATTTGACAAGGCTTCATTTTTTTCATTAAACTCATTGGTATATTGACGAGCTAGAGAGACAATGGATTGATTGATGCTATCTTGAATTGGGGGTGGATGGCTGTTCTTCTTAGTCCAAGAAGTATCGCCAGAAGAAGGTTCCTTGTTTTCATTCATTCAAGATTATCGAATATGGTTGAATGAAAGAAAAAAAAAAGTATAAAAGAAGTATTATAGGATATAAAAGACGTTTTCTTTATCTTTTTTTTTTCTCGTTTCTCTTTCTTTTATATATGTCTGCATTTTTTGTTTCTCCATTCGAAATTCGTACGATTATAAAGGTCACACACCGCTGTGATACCTTCCTGTTTCGGCGGGGAAGCATTGATTGTGGTGAGAGAAAACTTCAGCTGCACCAAAAACGTTTTAAGGATTAAGAAGGTTAGGGTTCTACGTCAGGATTTCGGAACTCAAAATATTATCGGTTAGACTTGACCAAAATCGCATCGATTAAAGGTACCATAAGTAACTTGGTATACTTACTTTGGGTAACTAGTTTTATTATGGTGTAACTTTTTCAATGTCTTATCCCAATCGATATCCTAAAACGGTTCAATTTGGGTTGATGATGGGTATTAACCCATTTTTCAGTTTCTCTCCATTTTTTCTTCCCGTATCTTAAACTTTTTAATTGAAAAGTTCATAATCACTTTTTCTTTTTTTTTTTTTTTTTGATAATTGATAAACTTGAACTTTGATTAATGGATTTTTTTTTTGGTAAAAAGATGATTTTTTCCTGTACCTTAATTTTGAGCATTGAATCAAGGAGAAAAAAAAGTGGAGAATGCATTTAACTTTCATTTTTATGATTCAGATTCAGAAACATACTAATTGACTTTTTTTTTTTAAGAATTGCAAGGTTTTTTCAATCATTTTTCATAGAAATGTCAATGCTCAAAGTTATTTTTTTTTTTTTAGAAAAGTTAAACAAAAAAATTTCACTTCTTTCTGAAAAGTAAAAACCTATTTTATTTTTTCTTTTTTTTTCAGAGGTTTGTCACGTAGCTTAACCCCTTTCTTTTTTTTTTCTGACCATAATAATAAAATGGTTTTTTTAAAGAAAAAAAAGACACCTTGTTCTGAAGACTTATTGTAAAATATTTCATAGAATTTAGCTAGTGAAACTAAGTTTACTCCTAGAGGGTTCACATCATTGTAAAGTGCAAAAAATAAAAAATTAATATAATTTTATAAAAAATCAGATGAATCTATTGAGATAAGCGATGCATGAATTGAGATCACGGCTCAGATGAGCATTATTTAAATGAGCATTGCAGAATTATCTGGGGTTAGCTAGGGGTATATTACGTCTTTGCAAAAAAAAAAAATAATTATATATTTACTTTTATTCAAGAGTTATCGTTGTATATATCATCAGGATCAATAATATTATTTATATTAGGATGTTCTAGATTCTGAAAACCTTTAGATTCAAGTTAGAAGACATCTAGGAATTGATTTTTATTTTCACTTTACTTTACTAAAATATAATTAGATGTCTACCGGGATATTATTCCTTTGATGATTTTTATAATAATTATCATATGTTTTTTTTTTTGAAAGATTAGGGGAAGGGCTCATCACTCTATGAAAGGGATGCATTAACAAAACATTAAAGCGTGAAAGATAGATCTAAAATCTTCTTTGTTAACACGCCAAAAGTTGAGTTTTTCAATATTGTCAATCATGACCTAGTGCGAAATGCAAACAAGTGAAAATAGAAAAAAAAAAAAAAGAACACGATGAGAAAGAAAAAGGTGAATATATTTGAGTCATCTCAACATTGAAAAAAAAAAGTTAAGGTTTTATTTTTTCGCGACTAATCACCTCCTACCATTTCTTTGTGAGCTTAAAAATACACGGAAAAAGCAGAGAAAATGACATTAGTGAATAAACGAATACGGGTGACGGATAGTTTAGTGGTCAACAGCCGGGACCAAGGAGAAATAAAAGTGTTACGTGAAATATAATATCTTTTCAAAAGGTATCAATTATGAAAAAAAAAATCTTGGACTTTTGGATATTTTGGATTAAGGAATTTAAATGAGGCGTAGATGAAAATAATTGTTTGGATCATTTGGAATAAAAGTGTATTCACTTATTAAATGAATTTTCAAACTCGATGTTTGCCCGGGAAAAAAAAAATTTCATTGTACCAAACCAGAATTGTGGACAAAACGCGGTCGCGTCTTTTTTTATATTTTTTTTTTTTTAGAGTTCATCGAATAGAAATTGTAAATTTCGCGTTTTTTATAAGAAAGAAAAAAGGTTTTGTAATTGTAATAACAGATAAAAAAAGAATAAAAAAAATCAAATGAGGAAAAGAACGGTTGCACGGCTTGTGCCAAGAGTCTCTAAAAAAAAGAAAAAGAGAGATTTTGGTGATCAAAGGGGGGAGTTAAGGACTTATTATTTTATTTTATTTTTTTTTAATTTGATTTGAGAAGAAAAAAGAAGAAATATTATAATCTCCATCAAACTTGATTAAAAGCAACGAGTCTTCATTGCAACATTAACTGGTTAAGATTTTGGTCTTCACTTAATGATAATAAGAATGATCCAGAAATGAGTCGTGTAGCATTGGAAATATTAATTTAAAAAAAAAAACCGCGTCTTAAGATGACTAAAACCCAAGTCATTTCATGGGTACAACAGAATATATCAATATATCAATATGTCAAGAAGTTTTTTTTTTTTTTTTTCATAAATCTGTAAATGTAAGTCAAGTTTACCAAAAAAAAAGTGGGGGTTTAATATATTTATCAAAAAATTTATCCAGATTTAACATATGAGATTTTTTTCAATTAGCAGCTTTTTAAAACAATAGAATAGTATCTGTTTTAATAATTAGTTTACTATGGAAGAGTCCATTCACGATACCAAATCTACTATTTCAATGTCATCTATTCAATAGACTAGCAAGACAAAGTAATGTTAAAATAAAACGTGGAGAGATATTACATTTGGCTCAAAGAAAAAAGCGGATAGCTCCACTCAAAATTATTAGCCAACAAAATAAAATATTATTTTGAATCAAGGGGAAGTTATAATTAAAATAGAAAAATAAAAATAAAAATAAAAAAAATATTATTATTTAATCATGGTTCTTGTTCTTTTTCCAATCTACAGGTCGTGTGAATAGGATCTTTAAGTCTACGTAGTTTTTCATTGTTAGAAGGAGGCTTTGTTGCTTTTGAATTGGATATTTCCAACACACAAAATGATATGTGCTGCTGCTGCCACTATTACAGTAACCACCACCACCACCACCACTGCTGCTGCTGCTGCTGCTGCTGCTGCTGCTTTTAAAATTTTAGAAATATCATCATAACGGATATTGTAATGAGTATGCTGTTTTCCTACTCATCCCTGTGTAAATCACTATCATACTACTACTGCAGTTATGCTTCTACTAGACTGATGTAGGGGGAAGAAGGAATCTTCTAAAAAAGAAGCAAATTTTTGGACAGGAGAACCTGTAAAGACTAGAATTTGTTTTATTTTAATTGTCAATTGGTGTAAGAATTTTAATGTTTAAAAAAAGAGTAAAAATGAAAAATAAAATAGTCTGGCATTTTGGGAAGAAAAAAAATTTCCTTTAAACATTTCAATATTAAATTTATAAATTATAAGAATTTTATAAGAAAGTCTGAAAAGTTTCCAACCAATGAAAGAATGGAAACAAAACTGGAAATAAAGAAGAAAGCCCATGCAAGCAAAATATAAATATATATATAAAAAAACAACTGATGCACAGTGAATAGAAGACGTATTAAGAAACTTTGAGTGATACTTGGATCTGCTTTTAGAATTTCAGGCATATCGTGCTAGTCGGAATTAGGAGATGATGAACAAAATTCAGGAGAAAAAAAAATAAAACTTTTCACCGTGGACCTAAATAAAGTCATAAAGATAGAGAAAGATGCTTCAGGAGATGAGACTTCAATGAGAATTGTTATTATTATTAACTTAAAAGACTTCCCCAATAAAACAAAAAAAAAAGTCTGTAAACCAACCTGAGCTTTTTTTTTTTTTTTTTTTTTTTTTGATTCTCAGTATTTAATTTATTATCTATTTATCATAATTATCATTATATTTCTGATTTATTGAAATACTGCATCGGTCTTCTTGGGTAACGCGAAAAGCCTTGTGTGCATGTCCTAAAAAGTTTAAAGGTTATGCGTGGATCCACAAACAGCTGCCAACTTCATTTTGGTGAAAACCGTCAATATCATAACTGTTATTTAAGACTTTTCAATTTTTTTTTAAAAAAAAAAAATCCTTCTTTTCAAAAAAAAAAAAGTCTTTTTTTTTTCTATCCCTTCTTTCTTTTCTTTCTTTCTTTTCTTTCTTTCTTTTCTTTCTCTTTTTTTTTTTACATTCTCGTCGTCTTTTCTTTTGCTCTGGTCTGGTCTGGTTTATCATCATCCTCCATCAGAATATCCTTCCATCCTTAAAAGAAAATGTACTCTGCAAACCCTCCACCGCCGCTCAACCTTAGCGATCAGGACTTTCAACCACAACAACAACAAAAAGCCCAGTCCGTGCGCTCCACTAAAAAGTCCCATCTCGAACAATCAACTCCATGGAAAACCCTCGACTATGCTTTCCCTCCATTTGTGCCTGGAGTTCAGCTACCCTCCGTTTATGAACGCGCTGGTTTCGACGTTTATCGCGAGGGATCGTTGGCTTCTTCTAGTAAACCTGTATCCCCAATCTCTCCAACATTCACAACTTTTCAAGCATACACAACAACCCCTCAACCTCCTCTAAGCAGCACTAGTCCTGAATTCTCCATTCGCAGCTCAGGCCATTCATCCTCTTTATCATCCTCGTCTTCTTCATCTTCTTCATTCCCTATGCCTCCGCGCATTGGCCAGATGTCCAAACGACCTTCACTGCCTCAGCTAGAGCCTATCTCTTCATTCGCGTCGACTAGCTCCACTTCAAGCTCTAAAAAAGTGCCCTCCCTCCTGAGGTTTCTCCACAAATCGCCATCTAACCCGTCCTTTGATAAAGCCTCTATCTCCAACCCCATTTGCACCAGCACTTCGACCTTCCCAATCACAACTATTCGCGTACCATCGGATGGAAGTGGCCGTTTCAGCAGTACTAAGGTCACTCAAGAAACTCCTACAATCAAGCTTAATGACTTGATTATGGACGAGTCACAACTTTGCAGCCAAATTACCCCCCACTATCAGGAAAACCAAGGGCTCACCCCCCCAGTTGATGATGAAACCTTTAATGCGCCCTATCTAAACTCAAACAAGCCCTCATCCGCCGATAACAGTAGCGTGGGGTCCACAACTCCCAAGACTATAAAGCCCACAGACACAACTGCTGCAGAAACGACGACACTAGAGCCATGCATCTTGACGTACTCGCCCACTTCCGTCTACTCCTCTGGCGGGAAAATACACTCCACAATCACAAGCAACTCGCTGAGCTCTCAGCCTGATAGCACTCCGCCATTCTCCACCCGTCAATCTGAAACAGATCCCAGCTCTGTCACCTCGTCATTGTCTAGTAACGCCCGAAGACTCTCATCCTCTTCGTCTATCTACAGCAGCGCAGTTATTCAGTCTAACAAGAATGACGATTACATGAAACTTCATATTGGCAATATAAGTGATATGGACATGGACAAAAACTACAAGTCATTAATTGCACCCCTTAGTGCTATGAATCTCAATGTCAAAGATGAGAATTACCAACAAAAACATCAATTACGGAAACAAGACCAAGAATGGGATGACGCTAGTCTCCCTCTCCCTTACCGTGAAGATGGCCCGCAAAACTTGCAAAACCCCCTCCCCCTAATTTCTCGGGGCATTGTGCAACCGCTCCAGAACAAGACCAATCTACCACCGGTTTCTCAGGGGGCATTAGACACTAGGGAGAATCTGTGCCTCCAAGACAACAACAACAACATTAGCACCCCCATCACCAATTCAAGCGTAACAAGCTTCCCCGTAAATGCCCACGCTAGCACATTCTCTGATTATACGTCACGCTCGTCCTCAACTACATCCTCACTATTCTCAGCGCCATTGTCGCAGGGCTCAACCGAAAGTGCCATTGATAGCATCATGTTGCCATCACCAATAACTAGCAAAGTCACGCTACCACTTAGCATCCAACAACGACCACCCAAAAATTTTAACGGAGAGCCCTCTTCTGAACACACTAACGAACCCACCCCTAATATCGCATCAATTGCTCCTCCGACTCTTGCCCCTCCTTCTCACTTAGCTTCCTGCGCCACACCGACGTCATCGGCACCTCCTATCAAACACTCCAAAAAAGGTCCTTGTCGCGGCTGCGGCCAAGTCATAACCGGCAAGTCAGTATCTTCCCGCGATGGGAAGCTCTCAGGTCGCTGGCACCGCGCTTGCTTTTCATGCTCTGGTTGTGGTACTCAAGATTTTTCACTCCCACTACAGGTGCTCTCGAAACTTTCCTCAGTGGAATCAAATTCTACAGAAACTGAGTTTTACATTCTTAACGACATGCCTTACTGCTACCTCTGTTACCACACAGTCAATGATTCCATTTGCACAGTCTGCTCGCTAGGTGTTGAAGGCCGTTGTCTTGACGACGGTCATTCTCGGTACCATGCTGCATGTGCTGTGTGTACGACATGCTCAGTGCCTCTGGTACCCGATTGCGGGCCCGAAGAAGAAGAAGACCCTGAAAACAAGGCTGACAATACAGCAACTCTCGGCAGCTCCAATCCAAGCAATAGCCTGATTTTTGTTTGCAACAAACTCCTCTACTGTGCTAAACATGCATGTGAGTTGGAGACACTCAGTAATGGCAATGCTCCGGTTGAGAAGCGCCGAACACGCCAGTTCTTTATGTGAAATGGGTAATGGATTCCATTTTTATGCAAGAGAGAGGATGAAAACCGGAAGGAATGAATAACAAAAAAAAATAGGGGATGAGATGAGTATACATATACGTTAGTTAGCGTCCGGCGCTATGGGGGGGGAAACGTTGTGTTCATTCATTATTTTGTTGTCCATTCTCTTAGTGAATTCCCAAAATGCATTTTTCACCTCCCTATTTTTTATTTTTATTTTCCATCATGTCATTACTGCATTTTTTTTTTCATTTGTTTATCTTTTTTTAATTTATAATATAAGCATGTACTTTTACTATATTTTGACAGAAAATGTCAACATTAAAATAATAATAATAATAATTAATTTCAAAAAAAAAAAAGAAAAAGATTACAAGAATTGCAGTCTTAAAATGAGCATTTCTTAAATATATTTCAAAATCCAGATTCCCGGAATAAATGTTCCCATCACCATCTCTGCCCGAAAAGTCTATCTTGATGTACATTCCTTAACCATTTAAATGTTTGAGCTTGAAAAAAAAAAAAATGAATATTCTTTTTATCCGAAGGAATGATGGAAGATGTTTTTTAGGTTAACGTAGTAGGACAAATCCGCTTAGGACTTTGTTTTGTTTTTATTCCAATTTAGTGGAAGTGAGAAAATATGCAATACAATTGATTTGATCTAAAAGAAACCTTCAATCAGCATTATGTTCATGATGGGCAATCCAGTGGAACATAGACAATCTATCTTGGAGAGTGTTAAATATTAGCATTACATATATATATAGTAATCTTTCATAGCATTCTTTGAGAATCAAGAAAAAAACAAACAAACATTAAAGGGAAAAAAACAAACAAGTCCGCACAAGTTTTTGTCACAAATGTATCATTGTGTGTTCACCTTAGATGCAACATGTTGAGATAATGTCTCGGGTATTAATAAAAAAACAGCCTTTTTTTGTTCAAGGAACATGATTTTAAAGAACAAAGGTAGCTGGGAATCAAAGAATTCTAGTAATAAATAACATTGCATCTACTCGTAGTTCTAAATTGAAACATTGGAAAGTTTGGAGTTTGTTCCTGAGTCTGTTTTTTTTTTTGTTTAATTCAAGTGAAGAGAGATTCTACCTAGTAGCTCGAGTAAAGTAAATCCCAAGAAAGCACCCAAAAATGAAATCCAAAATCAGAGTGGGTCTCATCAAGCTGATAACCAGGTGGACAAAAATCCTAAGAATCAACAATAAAAATACAAGCATCAATGGACTGGCATTTTGTCCAGAAGCCTACTACACGCCCTGATTCTAAATTAAATTCTTCCTCTTACCGCTTATCGATGCAACATTGGCATATATCAAAGTAAACATCATGTTGAATCCTATCTAGAAAAAGTCTTTCTATCCAGTGTGAGTATGTCCTACTTACCGAGAAAAAAAAAAAGCATTTTCAATAAGACCTAAGATGCATGTGTTGGTTGGAATGTTGTTTTCTACACTCGTTTGTATGAAAACAAATAAAAACAAATATATATATTACTCTACCCTTGTCTCCCATATATCTTTGTATTTGAGTCTGTTTACTTCTTTATTTCCCTGTTCTTCAAATAAAATTAAAATAAAGATTGACATGGATATATAAAAGTTTGAAAATTCTAAATCTCAAAAAAATTTCTCAACGCTGCCTTGAAGAATTCACACTTTCAAAAGTAAGGTTAAAATGCAGTCATAAACAATCCTCAGGGTTTATTCATTTTATTAATAGATTCATAACCTATGAATAGATATATATTCAAGTTATAGATATAAATAATGGTTAGAGCAAAGGTGATCTTCAATTAGAATTAATATAACAATATAACCCGCAAAATAAACTGAATAAATTTTTGAAAAGTCCAGTATTGCCCGTCAGTGCTACAGTGATCTAAGAATCAAAACTGTACATTGTAAGACTCTCAATATCCAATAGAAAAATCCAAGGGTAAATCAATAGACTATTTCTAGACGTACTACTAGATACAATCGATTGTTTGAATAACACATGGCATGGGAATCAAAGTATTTTGTCTCCATACACAAAACTTGACTGGTTGCTAGGTGTATTCAAAACCTTTAACCACACCACACAGTGCATGGTAAGAGCCCCGGTCCTCACAATAAAAGAAACGGCCACTTTGCACTATGTGATAGAAATCCGGGTCGTATCAATAACCTCAACTTATAGTGACTTGATCTTATCAAAGCAAGCTATTTCTTACTGTATTTTTTTTTTTTTTTTTTTTTTTTTTCAAGTTAGGCATTTACGTAAGTCCTATTGATATCAAAAATAACAAATTTGGGCAAATAACTCATCATTTAGAGAATGTAAAATCACCATGTTCAATAACTAGTAGCCTTAACAGTAATGAAAAGTCACATAGATGTGTTTATCTAAACAGAACGCATGTATATCTGCGCCTGATCTTTTTAGTTGATGTTTGTTTGTTTGTTATTATTATTAATAATATTGGGGATACATTAGTCTTTTAATTTCCTAATAGGGAACTTCCCGTCTTCTGTTTACCTTTTCACTTCGGATGGACTTTAATCTTTGTGTTTCCAGTAACCCGGAATATGGGCCCTGAGACTAGCTTGCAAGAATCAAAAAGAATCAGTCTATCGGTACCAAACTTACCTGATTCATTTCCATTTTTCTTCATAAACACAAGTGCATTGCTTAATCACATTTCCTCAAGAAAAGAACGGCAATTGGGGGGTCAATCATTTGTTGACATAAATGTTGTAGATGTTCCATGTATTGATCTGATTCCGTTTTTTATTTTTATCTCCCAACCTTCTATCTGTAGCTTCCAAGTAAGTTCTAAAGAATGAACAAGTTTTCTGTTACATTAAACGTTGTTGTGCAAAACTGGATACTCGGCGCCGAGGCACGTGCCTGGTGTAAACAAAACTTGCAGTTCTCATCGCCTTAAAAGCCTTAATGGCTCCCCAAAGTGTACTTGGAGAGTTGCGACAAACTTTTTTTAAGGGTATCCCTGAAGTTGACTGTTCCCGTTGAGCTTGTTTAAGTTGTTTGTTTACTTTTGATGTTTGTTTTGATTTTTTTTTTTTCATGTCGTCTTGAAAAAGAAATCAAATCGATTTGTTTACCTGCAACTCCAACTCAATTCTTTCTGCACGGCGATACTAATATATGCCCATTCTACTTGGAATCTCCAAGGAAACCCCAACAATAACAAGCTTCTTCTGCAGCTTTTAATTCTTTTCTTTTCAAAATTTCAGTCTACAATTGTCTCCAAATTTAAATTGGTCAAATAACATCAACTTTTTAACTAAAGTACCTAGTTCAGAAATAGTGTGGGGGGGAGGACCTTTGCAGATAAGAAGTTGCTTTTTTCTACATTTTTGTCTTAAAATAATTATTTTTCTTTTCTTTTTTTTTAGCACAATATTTAATGTATTAGAAATGCCGGCAACAAAAATCAGTCGTTGTTTATAAAGAATATAAATTTTGAATATTTATACCCCTAAGTATCCTTTTCAACTATTGCAATTTCACCAAATACCTCATTTTCATCGACTATGTTTTTATTTTCTTTTAGTATAACCTGATTGGGGAGTCCATGAGCAGTAAGCTTCAAAACTTCTCTGTTTTCTTCCTCCGCATGGTTCACCACTCCTTGTGGTATCGAAATAGTCTGTTTGTTTGTTTGTTTGCTTTTATTCAAGGGTTATAGAATTGTATAACATCAGCATCTGCGCTATCCTTCTTGTCCATACTATATATCTTTTCATTTTAATAATAAACTTTTAATTTTGGCTTCAACATTGCATCTTTAACAGCCCGAAAATAAATCCTGATGCCAGCTTACGAGGAACAGGGGGTTATTTTTTTTTTTTTTGGAGGTCGGAATAGTCTCTTCAGCAACATGATGAATAACTAACTATGTTGGGAGCTGAAGTGACCCCAGCATCTACTAAAGTATACCCGACTGGATATAAAATCATTTGGATTTTCACTGCTAGATTAATGGAACAATTGAGATATCTTTTGAAAAAAAAAAACTTACTTTTTTTGTTTGTATCTTGTTGATCTGACTTTTAAAATTCTTTTAAAGAATAGACCTTTCCTCATATACCTTTTATTTTTATTTATCCATCTTCAAATCCGTCTTAAAAAGTTTAAAAAGTTGCTTGAAGTTGAGCTTAGACTTTATTTCAAGATACCATGGGGTTTTATTTTTAATGAAAATCAGCCTCTTGATAGATGGTATTTTCTCTACTATTTTAAGACAATTTTAAACCTTTATTGTAAACATGTCGTATGATGGTTCAATATTTTATTGATCTTTGAGAATGAACAAGATTGGTATCGATAAGTCTCATTACTTAGCCTCGCATCCCGGATCAACATATTCGCTTACATTTAAAATCTAAATTTGAAAGACATTTTAAATCGCTTGAATCTAAAATTGTTTGTCCAATGCTCATATTAACGAGACTTTTTAATGAACAAATTCTAGAGTATAGTTTTCTTTGGTACGCTTTTTTGTTTTCTTTTCGCTTTAGGGTCCAATAATCTGGTTAATAAAATAAGGTTGGTGCTGTTTATTTAGGATCAGTTGGACCTGATACTATAAAAAAACCGCTTAAACCAAAGATTATTCTTTTTTCCTATTCACTTTTTAACTTTTTTTTCTTCATATTCAGGAAACTTCTTAAAGATATCTCTTTTATTTCTATCTTGAACCTTTCACGTGCCTCGGTCAAATATAGTCACGTTACTCGGATCTGATTGCCGAAGACGCCATTCCATCTTGGGATTTTTTCGGAAAATTTAGAATGTGGCTTTCAAGAAGTTAATTTTTTAATGCCGAAGCTCAGAAAGTTGAAAGAAACCATCTTTTAATATTGGCATTAAGAAAAAAAAATAGATTTCTTATTGTTGTTGTGTCTTCTTTTTAATTTTACTCTTTTGTTTATTCAAAGCAACACATCATTACCTGGTAATCAACCTTCAAATATGCTGGAAAAACCTTTGAAAGACCTAACGGTTATTGAGCTTTCAGCCCAAGCTCCGGGTCCTCTTTGCGGCCAGATTCTTGCTGATTATGGTGCAAGAGTTATTAGGGTTGATCGTGTAACGTCGACTAGTAATCCTGATCGACTTACACGTGGTAAAGAGTCTATCGCACTAAATCTTCGACACAAATCCGGGAAGAAAGTACTGCGTAGGATTTTGGAGTCTGATAAGGTTGACATTCTTATTGATCCTTACAGACCAGGTGTCTTGGAGCGGTTCGAAGTGTTACCTCAGCACAGACCTGCAGGTAAAAAGCCATTAATTGTTGTTCGGCTGACTGGCTATGGCCAGACTGGGAAGCTATCCAAGATGCCTGGGCATGACATTAATTTTCTAGCAGAATCAGGTGTGCTTGGAATCATTGGTCCACCAAATGAAGCGCCCACGATTCCTGCAAACATTTTGGGCGTCTTTGGTGCGCTAGCTCTACCAGCTTTTGCATCAATCATGACCACCCTTTATGCTCTTTCAAAAGACAAAGGCGAAAGCAAAAAACCCTACATTATTGTGGACGTTAATGTGGTTCACTCTTTAAGATACCTTACCCAATATGCATCCTATTTAAAATACGGATCATACCCAAAAAACCCGGAGCCAGAGTTTAAAAACACATGGGATGCATCTCGTGGCATGAATGTGCTGGAAGGTTATGTTTGTCCCTACTATACAATATATTCAACCAAGGATGATGGAGAGTATGTTTCAATAGGTGCAATGGAAGAACAGTTTTACCAGCAATTCTTAGAGCTTCTTTATGGCAAAAATGTGCCAAAACTGCCGGATAGAGATGATTCTAATAACTGGTCAGCACTTCGAAATATTTTCGCCCAAGAGTTCAAAAAGCATGGAATAGAATACTGGAAAAAGAAGGCCGACGAGTACCCAAACAGTTGTGCAGTACCTGTTCGACGTTTGGCTACACCCGATGAGGTTCCCCAACAACTTGTTCAGCTAGATTCGGATAAGCAGAAGGGGAGTGTTCGTGGGGGCTATCCATTGGTTCCCGGAAAAAATACCACTGAAGTTTTAGATGAATTCCTGGGCATTTCGTGGAGGACCGAGTACGGAGAAGAATTTGCAAGGCAGTCCAAGCCCAAGATTTAATCCGTTGGCATAGAATAATATAAGGACGAAGTTTCTTTTGTGGGAAACTCGTAATTGATTAACAGGGACAATCCGGGGGGATTAGTATTTAGCGGTTAGATGTGGAGTTCTTGGATTTTCGTACATGTCGCTAATTTAGTTTTTGAAAAAGCCAAAGCAAATTCATTATATTAAAACTCATACATACATGTCATGTCCATACGGATGCCATATGCGTTCAATAATAGATGATTCACTGTAATATACATCATCATTTATAGCAATTTGCTGCACTCTTTATCGATCTGAGAACCAAGAGACCTGTAATTGGAGATTTTCTTAATTTAAATTTTCTCTTACTTAAAGTTATTGGCATAAAAATCACGGAAGTTGCATCATATTACATAAATATTTACAATTTATTACGTGATTTTAATCTAAATATTTCACGTGCTGATAATTAACGGTACCTAAAACTTTTGCCCGGGGAAGACCCAAAAAACAAATGAAATTTTCAACGGTTTTTTTTTTTTTTGCCTCAGAAAAAAAAAAAAATTCTAAGCGTAAAAATAAAATAAAAAATTTTCTCTTTTACTCCTCTTTTTCTCATTATTTTTTCGGTATATCATTGTAGCAAATTTTTAACAAACTGCTCTTTTTATACTGACAGTACACTCTTTTTTTCTTTCATTCACTTGTTCAGCTTTCCGGTTTTAACGACGTTTGCCCTACATGCCATTGAAGCCAGCTTCTCTTGTTGACTCATACACACGTTTTCTTGAATAGCATTCGCTAACAAAAAGAACATCCCTTTAACTTTTAAGGCAAAAAAAAAAGCAATCACATTTTATTTTTTAACGGCTTTGGCTTTATATTAGCTGGTTCAAACAACTCATTTACGCAATTTTTTCACTATTGCATAATAATTTCTTGCCATTAAGCTCTCTGCTAAACTTCCTTTTTTTTTCTTTTGTCTACGGTAGCTGCACCGAGTTTCAAAATTTTTTAAAAAGTTTTTAAAAAAAAATTTAAAAAAAAAAAATCTAAAAAAAGAATTATTTTATCTTGGGATACTGGATTCTATTTTACTTTTCTAGATATATATCTGGCAATTTCCCTTTTTTTCATCTTATTACGCCCGACCTACCTACTTAACCATGGCTGATTTCCCGGTTACTTCTTCTCTTCACAAAGAAGAACGACTTAATACGACTGCACCACTTTCTACACCATTTGACCCTGCTGTCGTTGCTGAAATAGCAAAACAAAACAAGAATCCTTTACTGGAAAACCTTGTTGATGTGCTGTGCGGTTCTGTGGCAGGCTCTGCTGGAAAAATCATTGAACATCCCTTCGATACTGTCAAGGTCCGTCTCCAGTCCCAACCTGACTCTTTCCCACCTCAGTTCAAGGGCCCAGTAGACTGTATCCGCCAGACTTTTCAAAACGAAGGGTTTATGGGATTTTACAGAGGAATGGCTTCGCCAATTATTGGCGCTGCACTGGAAAATGCTTCCCTCTTTTTAACTTACAACGCAGCTCAAAAGTTTATCCGAAAGCATTGGTATCCAGAAACTTTAGCTCTTAATGAAGAAAATAAACAGCCTCTTCCTCTCCATATTTTACTTCTTTGCGGTTCATTTTCTGGCTGTGTGACCTCGTTCATTTTGACTCCAATCGAGCTCATTAAGTGCAGAATGCAGATTCAAATGCTTTATAGTAGTGCACCCGCTTCAAACACTTCTTCGCCACCTGGTTCGCGAATTGTTTCATCGCGAAAAATTCACACTAATACTTTTACTCCTTCTGCTAAAGTCCAGGGGCCCATTGACCTGATTTTGGATGTCTACCGCAAGGAAGGTGTTGCCGGTTTTTGGCGCGGACAAACCGGAACTTTACTCCGAGAGGCCGGAGGTTCTGCAGCTTGGTTTGGTGCATACGAGTACGTGAACCAAGCATTTCGCAAATTCTATAAGCGTGACAAAAACACCACCGTTGAAAACATGATTGCTGGTGCATGCTCTGGTGTCATGTTCAATCTTTCGCTTTTCCCCGCCGATACAATCAAGTCTCGCATGCAGACAGAGGCCATGATTAACAAACCTGGAACTCCTCAAATGGGGTTCTTTGAAATGGGAAAAAGAATCTACAAGGTCGGAGGTATCCGAGCTTTATACCGCGGCTGCGGAATTACCATTTCTCGCGCAGCCCCTTCGAGTGCCATTATTTTTGTTACATACGAAAAACTTAAGGATGTTGTGCACGGCTTTCTTTAAGGCTTTAGGCAAAACCTCCTTCGACGATTTAAACCTGAATTCAAAAAATGATAATATATTACTATTCTTTTTCATACATCTAGACGAAATCAATCAATAGGTTTAACCGATTGTAGACTTAAATCAATCGATATAGTTAAAATGAACAAAATTGAAAAAAAAACAAATTTAATAAGGCAATCAAACGTATATAAAATTATAAAATTATCAATTTTGAATCATCAAAGTTTAAAATGAGCCCACTACGTGGTTGTAAAAAAGCCTATTGCTTCATTTATTACTCAATGCTAACATTAAGACTTTCAGGACTGATACAATACTCAAGTATTTCAATTAAACATGATTTTCAGTGTATAACCAATCGAAAAAAGCAAAACACACTTGGTGTATTTAAGAGAAATATTTAAGAGAAAAAAAAAAAGTAACTGCGGCTGTTTCTAACTTATTACATACCACTTAGAAACTTTCCTGGGCTGGCTTTGCTCATTGTTTCAACTCTTAAGCGGATTTTTTCTTTTTGCCCTTGTCCTCGATTTGTT
Source organism: Magnusiomyces paraingens (assembly GCF_902498895.1). Taxonomy (NCBI): domain Eukaryota; kingdom Fungi; phylum Ascomycota; class Dipodascomycetes; order Dipodascales; family Dipodascaceae; genus Magnusiomyces; species Magnusiomyces paraingens. Next base: position 2,679,292 of record NW_022474070.1, read on the forward strand.
CGACTTTAACCTCGGTCAATCCCTTTTCTTCCAATAAATCAGTAATGTATTGTTCAACTTCATCTCCAAGATCTCCCTGAATGACAATTTCGTCCTTCCCATCCGCAGACTTGGTGACACTTGCTCCAGTAGCAAATCGCGAAGCAAAAGTCTTTGAGAGCTTCTTAATGTCGATATCAAATACTTCTAACCCTTGAATTGTGATGACAACCTTACGCTTAGAACGGGCATTACGGTTAATCAGAACCTTGGATGCGAGTTTCTTCTGCAGCTCACGCTCAGCCTTGGCCTCCTCCTTAGCTTGCTGCTTTTGTATTTTGCGATCAAGCTCTTCTTGTTTTTCCAAAGACAATGACGACATAGGCAGAGTGTTGACGGAGTCGCTGTTGCTCGGGTAGAGTTGAGAGTAAAGACTAGGGTGAGCCTTTTCAAGCCAGTCTTTACACCGTTTCACGGTACCGCCAAACTCGCAGTACTCTGGTGGGAAAGAGCACACTCCACAGTAGATGACTTCTTTTGGTCCAGTAGTTTCACCCATTTTTTTATTTATATATTTTGCGAGAGGAAAAAAAATAATTTAAAATAACGAACGCAGCAGTAATAGCTGATGAATGAATACCCCCTTATCAATATGCTGGGGATAAGTTGTGTGGAGATCAGTGTGCTGGCAAAGGAAAATTTTTGGAGGCTGACTGGTCTTCGTAATATTGAACGAAATAGAGTACACACAAAGACCAAATTGCTTTCATAAAGTAGCATACATCTTACTAAGTTACCCGGATATAATCACATGATTGTAAAAAAAAATTACCAGCAAAGATTTTCAACTTTGAAATTCAGTAACTGTGCTTCAATATACACAAGAACCATAGATAATAGAGATTTCAAATTATAATGGTATGTGAAAATCTAGTGATAAATGGCTTTTTTGAAATTAATGAAATCTAACCGCCAAATGTTGGGTTCAGTCGCGCTTTGAACTTTTTTCTCCTGAGGGATTACGCATAGGTATGCCATCTTTTATTTATTAATTTATTTTTTGTATACTTGCGACACTTTGATCCCAATTCCTAACAATTTTTAAGATGGCCGAAGATGGAACGAATTACGGCATTTTAGTTGTAAAATCAATACACACCCTAATTCTGCTGATGGATCGTCATATGTTGAACAGGGTCTCACAAAGGTCGTGTGCATAGCTAAGGGCCCTCGTGAGCCAGATGGACGCAATCAAACAAGCAATGATGGCGTTTTGCTAAACATTGATATTACAGTTCCACCATTTAGCACTACTGAGCGCAAGAGACGAGCTCGCAATGATCGTCGGATACAAGAGATGTGCATTTGCTTACGACGGCTATTTAAAGAAGCAGTGCTGTCGCACTTGTATCCCCGTACTGTCATTGACATTAATCTCTATGTGGTGGCCGAAGATGGCGGGATGTTGCCAGCATGTATCAATGCAGCAACTCTTGCTTTGATTGATGCAGGCATTTCAATGAAGGATTATGTTTCTGGCTGCTCGACAGCTATGTACGGAGACAACCCACTTTTAGATCCTTGCCATGCTGAGGAGCAAGACGTTTCATTTGTTAATGTGGGCGTAATTGGCAAGACCACTGAACGGCTTTCGCTTTTACTGCTAGAAAACAAAATGCCACTGGATCGTCTGGAGCCAGCAATTGCACTTTCACTTTCAGGCTGCCAATCCATTCGGAGCATGATGGATGCCGAGGTTCGGAGGCATGGTGCTAGCCGTAAGGCCAAAACAATATCACTTGAGTAGACTTATTACCTCTTCTTTTTTTTTTTATTGTGGAGATTTTAACACTGGAGTATGAAGGCACTGAAATACATTGGGGCTCTGAATACTGAAGTGGCTGAATAAAAGCGATTTTTTAAAGATATTTTGGGACCTCTCCCCAGAGAAAAATCATCAAAATTTTTTTAAAATTCAATCTTTTAACTGAAAGAATGAAATATAAAGGAACCGTTTAAACAAAAATGAATGAATTTATAGGAATTGTAAGAGATGGAAAATAAAAATAAATAAATAAATAAAAACTATCTAAAAAATTGAAACGTGCGACGTCATTTTCCTTGGGAGGGTTTTTTGTTGCAAGAAATGCTATTTTTAAAATAAAATAAAATAAAAAAAAAACCTCCTGTCCCTTTCAAATTTTTTTTTCCCTTTTTTTTCCCCTTAAACATCTCCACCATAAAAACAGACAGTGCTCAATCAGCATTACTACAACACCCTAGATTAATCCATAAACACTAGCATACATTTCTTATACAAAATCCATTTATAATGCCACCACCAGCTGCTGGACCGAATCGTGACAGGTATACCTTTTTTTTTTCTTTTCTGGTTAACGTTGCTTATGACATGGTTCTAATTCTATGTTTATTTTTAGCACACTCTCATCATTCAACCCTGTTGTAGGACGCAAAAAATCTACAAGATGGGTGGTTAGAAAAGAAAGAGAAGATGCTGACTATGACGAATATGACTGGTATGTTTCTTTAATCCTTCAAGTAGAAAAAATTTCTTGTTTTTGTTTTTTAGAGTCGTATTTGTCTTTCTCTAACTAGTCTTTTTTGCCTCCCGTTTTTAGGACTGAATCCGAAGACGATGAGCCGCCACCACTCCCTCAAATGCCTAACGATATTCCTGAATTTCCTAACAACAACAATGGACCATTGGACCGTCCTCCCCCATTTTCTTCTGGTTTAAATAATAACTCGTCAACAAGCTTTTCCTCTGAGCCTTCTATCACTCAGAGTCAATCGATATCCTCTTCTAAGACAAACTTTCACGTTGCTACTCGTTTCCCAGATACTCAAAACACTGTAGCTTCTCAGCTCTACGACAGACCTACAGAAGCCACGCCCCACTCTAACTCATATGACACCACCAAGCCATCCAATAGCCCCAAGCCTGATTCAGCTACCATCCCTAGTTTAGCCCTTTCAAGTTTAGCTAAAAACGTTCAACATACTGTTTCTTCTTCTACAACCAACCATAACGACTTTTCAGACGACGAGGATGACGCTTTCCGCGAAAGTACAAATAGTTTTTACAGTGCTGCTGAACAGCCTTCTACTGAAGATTTGCGAGGAGCATATAATAATACCTTTACCAAAAATCTTCAATCTACACAAAAGCCAATCGTTAACAGTAAAAACGCTTTGGGTGGTTTTGGAGCTAGCGCCGATAGAAATAAACTTGGAGGTTTATCCTCAAGGCCTACCAGAAAACCACTGTCACGAGTTCCAATAAAAACTTCTCAGCCTACCATTTCTTTGTCTCCCAGCGTATCTAATGGCCAAACCTCTGATACATTGAATCAGACTATTTCTAACAAGCCTGGTTATCTTTCAAGCACCATTTCTCACGAAACAGAATCAAAGTTTGAAAATAAATCTGATACAAATGATTTTAAGCAAAACCTTAATACCAAAGGCTCTTTTACCCAAGACTTAAATGCTTCTGATTTCAACTCTACTATTAGAGCCTCCTCACTAAACAAACAACAAGACATTCAAGGCTATAACGACGATAAAAATGAAGCTGCTTCTGTAGATGATATTGCAAAGTCTATCACTGAGGAGTTTGCATCACCTTCTTTTGCCCAAGGAATTCTTCCTAATTCAACAAACACAAAGACCAGCTCCCAGAACTTCAAGTCTTCTTCTACTACCAGTCTAGATGTACCAGCTACTTCTAAGGACTTGAATACAATTAACAATCTCAACAAATCTAATATACAATTGCCCTCAATAGGCGTCACTCCACCTTCTCAATCAAGTGAAGAAGAATCTAGAACTCACCTGCAACCAGAGATTAACACACCTTCCAAACCTACAAGCGAAAATAATGAAACCAACTCATTTGGACTTGACCATGAAGATGCCAAGCCTCCGGCCGCAAATTCTCACAAGCGTGACTTTTCGATATCATCATATCTTGACGACTACTATGATGACAACAAGGAACTTAGTTCTCCTCCGGAATCTTCTCAAACTAACAACTTATCGAAAGTCACAACACTTTCTCAACCTCTTCCTAAAAGTTCAATTAACACAACAACATCCCGAAACTTTTCTTCTAGTACTGTTGAATCATCTACAACTATTGAAACATTGACAAAACCTGCAGATGATTCAGATGACGGTTCTATTCAAGAAATTGGATTTTCTACTAGAGACGAAGCAAAGGAAAATTCTGAAAACGATGAGAGTTTTTTGGATAATATTGAAGATTACTCTGGTGAAATAAAATCAGCAAGCCACATAAATACATGGTCGGATTATTCTGCTAGATCACCTCAGCTTTCTAAGGAGAATCGTTTTAGTAATAACTCAGTTTCTAGTACACCTACCATTAACGATAAGTCTCCATCACCACCTCAAGTACAACCAAGCCATGGGGTTTCTCCTAAGATTTCTGCTACTACTTTTGATGTTGATAAAGAAAGAACTACCTCGTTTTCAGCGCCTTCATTTGATGAGGATAATGTACGCTCATCCACTCCAGAACCTCATGCCGATAATTTTAATACGACGAACTCAAGTTCATTTGATTCACCAGGATCCCCACTTCCAATGCCTGCCAGCCGCTTCCATATTCCAGGTGGCCGTTTTTCTACTGCCTCCGATTCGATGCGTTCTTACGCTGGTAATGAAACAGACGATACGGCATCTTTATCAACAGGACGCAAATCTCCTCAGAGTTTCTCATATTCTTTTAGAGATTCCTATGATTTCCGCTCTGCTGGATTAGTGCCAGGTCCTACCAGTTCTGATGCTCATTCTTCTCCGTCAATGAGTAATAGCAACAGTCAGAACAGCAACTTCACTCCCGATCCTTCAGAAGGTGGTGCTCCAACTTTTGATCAAATTAAACAAGAAATACCCGGACCCACGTCACCTATTTCAAAAGTTGGGAGATGGAGGCCATTGGATTTTTCTTCTGAACCCACCGAAGATTCTAGCCCTTCATCAACAAATCCTACTTTTACTCCAAAAGTAGAAAATAAAGATTTGAATTATAATAACGGGAGATTTGCTTCAGTATCAGTATCAGAATCAGAATCTGAACCTTTTGTTCAAGGTTATAGCAAAGAAGCTCCCCAAAGTTCACAGGAAACTAATAACTCATCAAATTCAGGTGAGTTCATTCGAAATAAATATGATATACCAGATCAAAGAGAAAATGTTGGAACACGTTCAGTTCCAGCTCTAGTTACTGAAGATTTGGAGCACGGCCATGCCTCGGATGACTCAAATGAAACACCTGTAACGGCAGAACAGAATGCATTGGAAAGACAGATTATGAAGTCATTCTCTGGCAGTTCTTCTCAAAACTTGCCCAGTGGTAGAGCACAATCTCCTGATATTTCTCAACAGACACAAAACTACTCATCTGAAACCCCATCGGCATCTATACATACCACTCAGCTTAGAACACCTACTTTGTCCTACGATAATGGATTAACACCTCAGGCAATTCAATCACCTGTAAGTCCTACCGTACCTGACCCTGTTGTTGCAGAGCTATACAGAGATTCTTCTAAGCTTCTTTCTCGGCCAATTAGTCAGCTTATTACTACGGGAATCCCTCAAACTCAACCTCTTAATTCATCAAACAGATCAGTTTCTAATAGTTCTATTGTTGAAAATCAGAAAGAGGGCGATAATGGTGCATTAGCTCCTGCATTTGATTACAATGACAAGAAGGAAACTGAGCTATCCATCGACAATATGTCAAATAATCAAGAACAATCGACTACTTCTTATTCAATGCCGCCTGTTCCTAAGGTAGTGGTCAACGGTGATAATCCAAAGCTTGATACAACTAATGATTCTCATTCCCATTCTCATTCACGTTCGCCTTCACGTTCTACTTTAAGTTCTACTCTAGAAGAGGATGATCGTTCTTCAGTAAAATCCTATAATAAGTCACCACAAGAACCTTCTACTCATTCTAGAACAAACAGTTTTGCGGTTAAATCAATGATTGTTGATTCGTCTCCCACTATCTCCCCTGTGCAATCTCTTAGAACACCAGCTAATCGTGTTATATCTGGCGAGCAGATTGCGAAGAGACGGTCGAGCTCATTAATCATCAATGATCCTTCCACTTTTTCTCCAAAACCTGTAGGTAGACAACAGTCACTAGCCTCTCTTCTCAACCGACCCCCTGTTTTAGACTTTCAAGGAATTTTGACAAGACCTCGATCTGTTGATCGGAAAACTGCTTTTGATCTAGCTCGTCAAGCTCAAGCTGATTATGATTCGGGTCTTCAGACATGGATCCTACAAGTGTCTGCTTCTAAAGACATGAAAACTATTAGTAAATCATCAGCACCTATTCCTCAATCGCAAAAGAACAGTGGTGTTCTTGGAACAACAGGTTCGATTGCTGCAAACAAGGTCAAGCATTTTGCTGCTAATTCAATTCAACCTCGCAAACTGACATCAGCATTTTCGGAAGTTTCTAACAAAACACACGGGTTGGCTGATAAGCTTCATATTTCGGGTATTGGTGAAAAGTCATCGAGTGCCTTTTCTAGATTGAAGTTTGGAATTAAAAAACCCAAGCCCTAGTTTTTTTTTTTAATTTTTAATTTTTAGTAAAGTTATATATTTCAATGTTTGAATGGTAAATTTATTTGCAATCTACATTTGTTGAAATAAATTAGGGATATGTACAAGTATTTAATGCAGCTGCAAATGTAAACAAGAAACACAGAAGTTGAAAGCAAAATTAAGGATAACTCTTGATGTTTACTTTATTTTGAAGCCTCTTCAGAGGCTGCCGGCTTGTCAGGTGTATGACGAAAGAATCCGCCATAGTGGAGAATATCTCCGTGTTGACGAGTCTATAAGTGTAGTGTTAGAAATCAAAATAATACCCAACAAACATTCAGTGCATCGGTACAAATACTTACAGCTCTGCTACTATGACCTCCTGCTTCGTACTTGCTCTTTCTTTCAGCAGATGGTGCTCCTTCATAAGCACCTGCAACATAATCGGTATCATCCACTAGAAACATTGACGTTAGTAATACTATGAAGGATGGCCGAGGAGAAAAAACATACAAGTATTAAATCGATCTTGTTTGACACCTTTCATATAACTAAACTATTGTTAATAACAGCAAAAAAAAGAGAAGAGTTTAAAATAGAAGCAATACATACGTTCTAGAGGCCACAAAGATACCGATACCCCCAAAGGTGACGGTGAACCAGCCCATACTACAAAACAATAGCAAAAAAAGTATGTTAGACAATAAACTATCATGTACATACAAACATTAAACTAATATAAACTGTCTAACTTACAAGACCTTGTTATGAAGAAGAGAATTAAGCTTTTGTCCAAAGGTTTGCGACATGACTGTTAATGATTTTTGTATGAGTTTTTGTTTGATAACTAGATGAGTTTGTAGGGGTTTGACCAAAAATATATGGTTGTTAGATTTCGGCGAAGGCTTTTTCAAAGTCCTATTATTACTCAGTAAAGTTTATCATGCATGCGTAACATATGGAACAAGGCTGTTAGATTCAAAAAATAACCGGATGATTTAATGAAACAAACTAAAAGTCCATGCATATGAATTTTAGACTAAAAAAATATGTGACAACTTGTATTACAAATAACTGACAGATTAGTTTTAAAAAATGCCACACCTTTTATTGAGCTCTTGAATCACCACCACCCTCTTTTACTATTCAAAATTTTTTTGTTAGCCTTATAAGTTGGACACTTTTTGCCACTACGTTTTATCATAGGCATCGTTCCAGCAAGCAACCCTTTTTATTTTGTTTCTCAGGCAAAACTTGAGCGTATTTTTGCAAGTAGCTGATTGCCGATCTTTTTCCAAATCGTTAAAAAGCCAATTTCCGTATTTCATACGATATACCATAATTTCACGCATACCATAAACTACAAGTTTGACTCGGGCTCGTGAGATTTGAAAGTTCCAGTATATCATATTTTATTCATTCATTTTTGTTTTTTATTCTTTTTTTTTCAGAAATTTGATTTGATTCTTACCTTATTTGCATTTTTTTTTTGATTCCTTTTCAAATTTCTCTAATCTACAAGAAAAGACACTTTTCTTATCCATACTCTTTCGAAATTTTTTTTACTAAATAGATTAATTCATTTAATTATAAAAACCAAAAAAAAAAAAAAATCAATCAAAAATACGAAAAAATATCAAAAACACACTTGGAATCAAAAAAAAGATAAAATAAAAATTAAAAAAAATATTTTTTTTATAAAGACTTTTAAATCTCGCTCTTTTCACAAAATTCGAACCTGTTCCCTAAGCATTTCAACACCCAGACAATCCCAGTAATCAAAGCCATTTGCATCATAAAATCTGTCAAAGATGTCCAACCCTTTAATCCAGCCTAAGCGTCGCTTTGCCAGAAACGCGGACCCTTTAAGAAGACCGTCGCGTCCGTTAATCAAAAAGCCCGGTACCGGTAAACCTATAGTGACGAAGACAAAACCGCTACTTAATTCACAACCATCCACCAGCGTTTTAGCATCTGCGATTGCTGCCGAACCTGATTCTTCAAAATCTAGTGACAAAACACAATATCGCGAATATAATCTCAACGCGTGCAACGAAGATGATATCAAAGATCTTCGGTATCACCTCATGAGGTTCCATTCTAAAAGTGAGGTAGATCCAGTTGGCACTTTTACGAAACCTATTCGATTACACAGGAAAGATCCCAGAAATATGCAGAACCAACTTACTTTGGCAGAGCTTGAAGAGCGCAATAAGAGATTAGGTATTACAACACCGATTCCTAAACATTTACTAGCCGAACCAACCGCAACTGAAGAAAAGGTAACTGGAGAAGAACCGGTTAAAACAGAAAATGAGGAATCTAAAACAAGTGATACAGCAAATGGAAAAGATGACGCAAAACAAAAGGGAAAAACTCCTTCAGAAGAAGCCGATATGTCTCTTATTGCACCAGATGGAGGTGCTCGTCGTGGTAAATCGCATCTTTTTCAAAAGAAAACTAAACAAGTCGTTCTTGGTGATACCAATGCTCGTAAACTTCGTTATGAAGAGTATTATCCTTGGATTTTAGAAGATTTTGACGGCAAGAATACATGGGTTGGTAACTATGAAGCAGGACAGACAGACGCTTATGTGCTTTTTGTTTTTGATAACGATGGGTTTAAAATGGTGCCAGCTGAAAAATGGTATAAGATGACACCTAGAAACAAATATGCTACATTGACTTCTGAAGAGGCCGAAAAGCAAATGGAAAAAGGTGAACTGCCAAATCGCTGGGTAATGAAATACTTTGGGAACGAAGAGGACTCGGCCAATAAGCGTCCTACTAATATGCGCCGAAGATTTAGAACTACAGATTCCTCCACAGTTGATGAGATGAGAAGAGACGATGACGGGAATGATATCGATTTTGATGAGGAATTTGCAGATGATGAAGAGGCTCCAATAATGGAAGGCAATGAGGACGAGGTTAAAGAAGTCGAAAACAAAATCAAAAAAGAGCACCAAAGTGCAAAGATTTCGGCTCTTTTCAACGAAAATGAAAATGAAGAAGAAGAAGAAGAAGAAGACAGAAAGGTTGACAAACAAGGCAAACATATGATTAAGTACCTGAGATCGCGCGAAAAGAACATCAATTATGAAACTGATGATGATTCTAATCCATACGCTACAGAGGAGAGCAGTGATGAAGAAGAAGAAATTGACAACCCAGCTTCTCTTGGTGGTGCACTCAAGGGTGCTAATGGCACAGAGGTAAAGAAAGAACCTGGAACCGAAGCCGCACAGACTGAAGGTGTGACGGTAAAAACAGAAGAAGGTACTGAGGGAACTCCTGCAGCTCTTGCTAATGGTGAAGAAAAGCCTAAAAAGAAACTCAAAGACAAAAAACTTAAGGAAAAGAAGAAGAAGAAAAATTCAAAGAAGCACCATGATCTTCCTCATGGAATGGTCATCTTGAATTTACCTGCTGCCAAACTGGCACAATTCCAGCCTGATCTCTGGAACCCTGGCCTCAAGCGCCGTCGTGCCGAATTATCGGATGATGAAGAACACGGCCTCAAGCATAAAACAAAGAAACTTAAAGTCAAGGACAAATCGAATGCTGGGGGTGCAAATAAAGGTTCTGGCACTGCTGTACAGACTTCTGTGAAATCTGCTAACCCTTCAGTTAATATATCGACTGCTGCTACTGCAGCAGCTTCTAATGGTGCTGCTGCAAATCCTTCAGCAGCCAATGGCCAGCCCACTTCATCTGGCAACAAACCATCTACTTCTCTTGCTGTTTCAACTCCTGCCGAAGGCTCTTCATCAAATTCTAGCTCAGGCTCCAGTGCTGTATCTAACGGTGCGGATTTGATTACAGAGGAGGAAGTTAAACAAGTGGTTCGTAGCCAGAGACTAAACGCCAAAGAGATTTTGGCTGTTTTCAAAAATAGACTCAAAAGACATCCTGAAAACCTCAAACTGCTTAAGTTACATCTTAAGCGTCTTGTCAGATTACACGAGGGATATTTAGTTCTCCGTGATAATATTTAAAGTTGGAATGCCGATTTTTGTTATTAATTTAATATGAAATCTAGCAAATCTTTAAAACTGACACTAATCAGATATCCAAAACAGGTTTTAGTTTTTTTAAGCTTATTTAGTATTTTTTTTATCATACCAAAAAAAAATGAGTATCTATTTTTTTTTGTTAATTTATTGAATATTTTTATGGGCGTTATGCATTAAAAAGTTTAAGTAAACTGTTTAAGAATTTAAGGATTTTTTTTTATCATTACACATATTCTAGTTCATTATTTAAAGGATTTCAACAATCTTGTCTTCATCCTCGTCTTCATCCTCGTCTTCATTAGGGTCCTTATCAATATTCTCAGGATCCTGAATTTCAGGATGGTCATCACGCATTAAAACATTAACCAAACGTTCAGCTACCTCTTGAACCTCTTCGTTAGCCACGCTCAAATGAAGTTGGCGAATGATGGAGTAAACAGACTTATCTCTCAAATATTGTCTGATATCTTTAGTGGTAGAAAGTAACATCAAGCACTCAATGTACGTAGTGAGAATAGCGGGTTCTGATTCTCTTTTCTTTTCAGGAGGAAGAAATTGTAGCTCATCAGGCAGTTCAAGCATTTCATCTTCAGCAATATCTTCGGGTCCAGCGAGTGGAAGCAATATGTAAGGAAGAATGTTGATAGAGGGATTGAAAATTAATGTATAATGGCAAGAAACGTCGAACAAGCAGTTCTTGATGGTAGAGGCCACACCCTCGCGTCGAATTTTGGAAGGGCTTTCGGAAAAAACTAATAATTTTGAAATAGGATAAACCTCTTCACCGGTTTCAACAGGTAAAAGTTCTTTCTTAACGACATCATATTCAGCCTTTTCAAACTTGGGAGTAATGAAATGCATTCTACCTTCCTTAAATCTAGAAAGATCAGAGAAGAAAAACGCCAGATAATCAAACTTTGCTAAGGCATTGAGAGCACGATCATGCCCTTTAACAAAACAGTCAAGTAAGCAGTCAATAATATCACGTTCTCCTGGAAGACCAAAGACCTTGGCAGAGGCTTCTTCACGATTATTTCTAGCCTTTTCAATATTTTCCAGCTCATCTTCGCCAAACCCTAATGCCTTTTCAGAACTATTGGGGTCAGTTGATTTGATGATAGAGAACTTCTCGTTAAGAGCCTTTCGCTTAAACTTGAAAATAGCGTTGATGGTATCTCTCTTAGCCAAATTGGCAAGAAGCATGCAAAACAAGTCAGCTGCCGGGTTTGACAAATCGAGGATAGAGTTGGAGACAAACTGAATAAGAGATTCATCAGCTGAAAGGTCTTCCAAAATAGATGAGTCGTCACAAAGATTAATAAGAATAGTCAAAGCATTTTTAACAATAGTAATAGATCGCTGGTTACGGATTAAGTGCTTGAGATCCTTGATGGGTTGAAAATCGTTGGTTTTGAAAATATGAATGTAAGGAGCTTGAGAGAATCCAACCAAGTTTTCCAAGGCGATAGACAAAACATTAGGCTGGGGGGCATGTAAAAACCCAACTAACTATAAAAAAATCAAAAGATTAAAATAAAGAAATAAATAAAATACTATAAACTTACTTCTATAAGTTCAGACGACATTTTGGATATTATTCTAAAAAAGCTGTTTGATTTCAAAGCTTTAGCTGATGAATCAAAACGGCAAAAAAAAAAATTTTTTTGCTACAGCCGTAGGAACAAGTTATCATGATGGCATCACAAACCACGTGACTCAATTATTAATAACTTACGGTCGATATGAAAATTGACCACCCACGTCCAAAACCTTTTCCTTTTTTCTTGCTTTCACACCCTCCTTTTTATGAATTTGGTTGACCAAGTACTAACCTTTGCCTATTGACACTACCTATCCAGTTTCTTGCATTCTAAAACATCTTGACTCAAGAAAGTTTTAAGCGACAATGGTATTTGTAAGTTTTTTTTTTTTAATTTTTGAAACTATTCATTGAGTTTTAAGCTTTGTACAATGCCTTTTTCAAGACCAATATATTAGCTATTCTTGTCAGCTACACGTGTACCAAGTGGTACATTGGGATTGATTTTCGAGAGAGTGTTTTACCAACTTTTATTCATTTATCTGAAAAATATTTCTAACTATCTTTATTTTTTTTTTTTTGGTAATCTAGTCGAAACCTTCTGAGAAGTCACAGTACTATTTAAAAGAGCTTGACACAGCTCGTTCTGAATATAGGTGGTCTGAAATCCCTGAGCTTGCTCGAAAAGTCACCAAACATTCACCCGAGAATGCTGGTATGTCATGATGGAAATCAAAAACTAGACTACATATTTTTGGATCTGACCTTTTTTTTTCTTAATAGCTTTTGCACAAACCAGTGTTATTGAAGCTGAAATGGAGAGCAGTTTATTTTCTCAAGGGATAGAGCTGCTTGCTCCTAAAAGCGTTCCATTTTCCAAGTCGCTTGACGACTACGAACAAAAACTCCAAAAGAACTCCTCTCAACAATTAAATCAGGGGCTAAGCCCAGAGCAGATTTTTATCAACTCTACGGTTTATGCACATGCGCTTCTTCTTTTGCAAAAGTATAATATTGTCGTGGAAGTTTCATCTAATTTCTCACAGTTTTTAAATTTTAATAACGGTTTAAACTCCTACACCAACAAATATACCCAGGTGATGATTATCAAACACTTGGCTATTGTTGGAACAGCCTATGAAGCACTCAGTCAATTTGACCAATCAATAGAAATTTATACAACTGCAGTTCCATTTATGTCCCTTAGTATAGGGTCAAGTCCGGGACTTTTATTCTGGGCAGAACAACTTTACTATAGATTTGGGAAACTTGCAGCTTCATATAAATGGGACAATTCTGAACTGGTTCTGAAAGCTCTTCGTGGCCATGAAGAAATTGCTGGATTGTTATCACAAAATTCTACTACTTCTAAATATTACAACCGACTGGATGGCCCGCAAAGAAAAATCAGTATTCTCAACATACATTTCATATATTCTTCGGCCATGCTTCAGAGTAACCCCAATAGTCAAACGAAAGAGGATGTTGAAAACTTATCAAAGTTATTTGAAAAGTTTCTTTTTGAGTCCACAGAAGAGTCAACTTCTTCTGAATCTAATCAAAACATTGAACAGTTTATAGAAACAATCATGCAAAACTGGCGCAAAACAATGAAGTTTTCCTATCCTCTTGAACAGGTTTATACACCAGAAGACAATAAAGAAACTGAAAAAATGCTAGTGATACTTAGACGTGCAACAATCAAAACCTTTCATTCATGTGCTATTATGCGACATTTAGTATTCGTTCTTTCTGCTCTTGGTCAGCATAAAGAATCTTTGATGGCATTTGATACTTATGTTTCATATCAAGAAAAGGCCCGTCTTCAGCAAGAAAAGAGCAATTTGAGCAATAACAATATTGCGGTAACTTCTGGAAATGAACCCATTGAAAATGCATTGTCACCACATCCCACTCAGACTTTGGTCACTGATCCGCCGACTGCTTCTTCGTCTACTGCTTTTGGTGACGATGATAAATCGGTAATTAGGGTATTTACTAAAGCCATTAATATTTTGGTTCAGGTTAAGCATGACGGTCTCAAAGCTAAAGAAACTGCTGATAAACTCCGCAGCTGGTTTTACACCGAAGAAGAAGCTAGTGCATTTTCGAAAGAAAAGTACGTTTCTTCTTATCATGGAGCCGATAAATATAGGCCAGCAGAATCTTCAATTGAGCTTTCAACTGTTTGGTTTTCAATTGCCAATGCTTATTCTCTGTTTGGTTTCCAAGCCTTCACCACAGCAGAACGTGATCAATCTTTCATCTTGGCAGTGAATTCTTTTGAAAAGAGTCTTTTCTATACCCACGGCCAAAGTGATGCTAAAATTCTTGCCGGATATGGTTTATTTCTTGCAAGAATATCTAAGATTCCTAAATCTTTGGAGGTTGTTCGAAGTGCTCTTCTTCTTGATTCAAACAACTATGCATCATGGCATCTTATGGCTCTTTTACTTTCTTCTCTAGGGGATTATGATAAGGCTTTAAACGCAATTAATAACACAATTGATATGATTGATGCTAGACGAGATACGCTTACTACATCTGAAAAGAGCAGCTTTTTGCAGATCAAAATCACACATGTTGCGATTTCCGAAGCTGTCTACGGAATTGATAGAGCTTTAGAGCTTATTTCGGAGGTATTTATTCTATTCGGAGATCTTTTTCCAGAGGCCAATAACCCCAGCACTGCTTTGGAATCTGCTCCTGTTAATGCTATAAAAGTTCGTCCCACTTCTCTAGCAGTCTCTAACGGTGATCTCAGACCCACCGTTAGTGCTGCTTCTTCGAATCACGTATCAGACCAAGCATCATTAAGGCCTATTTTTTCCCGGCTCAGCATAAAAAGGCTTTCTTCTAACAACCAAAACAAAAAACATCATTCACTTCATATCCCTCATCCACATCTTCACCCGAGCCAGAGTCAAAACCAAAAATTTCCCAAGCCATCGTTATCCCTTCCCACGGTTAACAAACCAGTTTCCAAAAGACCTGCTCCACAAGTTCTTAAACCATCTGATGCTCTTCAAAAGAAAAACTTGGCTGAATTATGGATTTGGGCAGCCAGTGTTTACAGACGAGCAGAGCTTTATAAGGATGCTGAGGAAGCTTTAATTGAAGCAGAAAACGTTAATGGGCCTACTCCTGCTTCTCATGTCGAATTGGGTCTTTTAATCCTTAAAGATCGACCTCTTCATGCAATGGAGGAATTTGAATCTGCATTAGAAAAAGATTCCAATAATCTAGCAGCGATCATTGCTTTTTCACAGTTAGTGTTAGATCATGTTGATTTAAACAAAAAGTTAAAGCAACGCCAGGAAGAAAAACGGAAAAAGATTGAAGAAGAAGTTCAACGAGAAATTCGACTTAATCAAACGAATTCATTTAGGGATCCCTTTGAAAATGTTGATATTGAAGAACCATCTTCTGGATTTAGACCATACTACAGTGATGATGAAGATGACGAGGATGACTTTGAAAATGGTGAAGAAGAAGACGACTTTTCTACTAAGTCTGAATTTCAAAAAAGTACCAAGATTGCTAATGGCCACTCTAGACTTGCTTCAACTACAAGCAAAAGCCAGTCTAAACCAGACTATTATGCAAATGATGCAGCTATGGATGTTTTGTTTTTATCTGAAAAGGATGAGCAGGCTGCTATAGCTCGTGCATCAGGCCTTTTAGAAACCTTAGTTCACTCGGGCCATGGTTTCAATTCTTCAGAAGCTTGGTATTTATTGGCTCAATATTTGGAACGTGATAGTGACAACCAGGGCTCTATTGCTGCGTTGTGGAAGAGTATTGGCCTTGAAGAGTCTAGAAGTGTTAGAGATTACGTTGTTAGTCAATGGAAGTAATAAGCGAACAATTTTTTATATAGAGAAACGTTAGAAAAATAATTCCTTAAAGCCTTTAATGGAGAAAAACTATAACCGTGCAGATTTCCATAAGAAGCGTATTAAAGACCTAATTTGGGATTCTATTATTATAACATCATATATTTTTTCGCAGTTTCTTTTCCTTTTTTTTTTTTAAAAAAAAAGATTTTATGCAGTTACAAGACCGTAAAATAGAGTCCACATTAGGACATAACTCGATAAACAAGAGACAATTTCAGCCCAGAAAACATCACTTTTTGGGGTGACAAAGTAGCTTAATGGGGAACTGCCCACGACCAAAACTTGTATCAGAAAAGAGACCAATGTGCTGGCGACAAAGTAGAAAAGAAAGCCGTAGATAGATTCCAATTGAAGGATTCCTGCGCAAATTCCAAATGCCAAGGAAGTGACATTACGGATATAAGAGATAGTCTGTGAGAATGTATATGTTAATAAATATTTTTTATATTGTAAAAATATATATATATATATAAAAACGTACAAGCTTATTGAACACAATATTGGGGATATATAATGGCGAAATTTGAAGTTCACGCTCTTTTAGTTGAGCAGGTGATTTAGATAAAGTTTTCGATGGTGCCATGGTGGATTATTATTGATATTATATATTTTGGCAGAATGTTTTTTAGATACCGAGTTCTTACTGTTGTGATTTTTTTTTATTTTAAAAGGGCTTAGTTGGCGATAAAATAGGGCATTGAGCGGTGGAGAAAAGAAAGAGATATAAATCATAATATTTACATAATCATTAGTAAGATCTTTTTAATTTAACTTTTTTTTTTTTTTTTTTTTTTCCCTTCGCCGCCATGATTAAACGAAAAACCGTGACTAACCAAAGGATTTTTTTCTCTCTTTGCACACTCCAAAATTTCATCTGCGAGCCATTCATTACCTACAAACCTTTTATTTGGTCCTTGAAGGATTTTGACATTTTTTCTAACACACACTCTTTTTTTCCCCCTCCTCCCTTCTACCCCAATCTTTATTTTATTTTATTTTATTTTATATTGTTTTTTTTTTTTTGAATCTTTGATTTGGTGTTAAAGACTTTTGAAATATTATTTTTATTTATTTTTTTTTTTTTTTGTTACTTTAATTTCTTTGATACCACTTTTATAGACATATCTCTAAATACACCCGCTATCAGAAATGGCTACCGTCGACTTTCTACAAAAAGCCTTGGATCTCACTAGAGAAGCCATAGAAAACGACACCAACGGCAAATACAAGGAAGCTTACGACTTATATACTAAAGGCCTGGATTATTACATGCTTGCAATTAAGTGTATGTATGAATGGTGGTGGATATTTATTTATTTTTTATGCATATATAATAATAACTAACGCGTCTTGTTAAACTACTTAGATGAGAAAAATGATAAAAAGAAGGAATTAATAAAGACAAAATGTTACGAATATTTGGATCGAGCAGAACAATTAAAAGATCATCTTAATAAACTTGAGAAAAAAACGGAAACATCTGAGGCCAGTTCAAACGGGTCGACCAAAGCAAAGTATGTCGTTATCTATATTTTGCCACGAAATATTTATATTTTTATCTAACCAAACTTTTTTTTTTTTTTTTTTTTTTTAGGAAAAACAATGGGGACGATAATGAGGACTCTGAAACGAAAAAACTGAGAGGTGCTTTATCCAGTGCCATTCTTTCCAAGAAACCTAATGTTCACTGGTCCGATGTTGCTGGTCTTGAGGGCGCTAAAGATGCACTCAAAGAAGCTGTCATTATGCCTGTTAAATTCCCCCAGCTTTTCAAGGGCAATCGTCGGCCTGCTGCCGGTATTCTTCTCTACGGTCCTCCTGGTACCGGTAAGTCCTTTTTGGCTAAGGCCGTGGCTACCGAGGCCAATTCTACGTTTTTTTCTGTTTCTTCTTCGGACCTGGTGTCCAAGTGGATGGGTGAGTCTGAGCGCTTAATCAAGCAGCTCTTTACTTTGGCACGTGAGCAGCGACCATCCATTATCTTCATTGATGAAGTTGATGCGCTGTGCGGTCCTCGTGGAGAGGGAGAATCTGAGGCATCACGCCGTCTGAAGAATGAGCTCCTTGTGCAAATGGATGGTTTTACTGGAGATGAAGAAGGTGGCGTTCTTGTTCTTGGAGCCACTAATATTCCATGGCAGCTTGATGCAGCCATGCGCCGTCGTTTTGAGCGCAAAGTGTATATCCCATTACCAGACATTGAAGCCCGTACCCGCATGTTCCAGCTGAATGTGGGTGATACACCTTGCACTCTGACGCCGACAGACTACCGGTTGTTGGCAGAGATGACGGACGGGTACTCAGGCCATGATGTGGCAGTATCGGTACGTGATGCACTTATGCAACCTGTGCGGAAGATTCAATCTGCGACTCACTTTAAGCCCGTGCAAGTCAAGAATTCGGAAACAGGTGAAGTTGAGACCAAGTATACGCCATGTTCGCCGGGCGATCAGGGGAGCCGCGAGATGAGCTGGATGGATATTGACGGCCATCAGCTAAATGAACCACCGCTGACAATCAAGGACTTTTTGAAAGCTATCAAGGCTGTCAAACCGACTGTTAGCAAGGATGAGATTAAGAAGCAGGAGGAGTTTACTGAGCTTTTTGGACAAGAGGGCAATTGATCAGTTGCATTTGAGTGGCCGGATGGAAGTATGTTGGTTATTGAGAGTTTTGTGACTTGACCACAGACATATATATATATATATATATTTATATATTTATATTTTGCAAAAAGGTCCTATTAGCTTTAGTTAGTCTTTTTGCTATTTTTTTTATTGTATTCCATATAGAAATAAAAGATGATATTGATATTTTTTTTTTTTTTATTATTGAATGAAAAAAAGTGAGTATCTTTACTCCACAGACTTTGCAAAAGGGGAAGAAATCAAGGACTTTCCATATTGGGAAGTGTGCGGCGCAAAGCCATATACACACAAAAAAAATATTTAAAAATTTAATGTTTTTCTCCGTTAAAAAAAAAAAAAAAAAAAAGTTTAACTCAAGAAGAAGTTCATCAATAATACAAGAAAAAAAAAAAAAAGGGCAGCGTATCAGATGCTAGAAAAGAATTACAAAGAAACAAGGGCATCAACAAGATAATAACTAAACATTATATTAAACTTAGTATGAATTTAATTTAACTCTGAAAAAGATGATAGTGAAAGACTAGTTAGTGTAGTAATATTGCCTTTATTTCATTCTAACACTATTTCCAGACAATGAGCTGCTTCTGTTGAGGGATCGATGACAATATTCTTTTTTGTCAAAGTCTAATGAATAGAAATTAAATGTAAAAATATTTATAAACTTGCAAGTATATACATATTTTTATGTAAATTATAGAAAGAACAGACTGGTTAATAGTCAATAAGCTCCAGGCATTGACTATATTACATTACTCTTTAAAGGATCAAAAGGAAGAAAAAAATAAATAAATAGAATGCTTGCTCAAATTATAGCAAACAAAAAAAAAAAAATCACACTTCAATGCAATATTAATCGTTAATAAACTTACTCATCATCATCCTCGTCATTTCCATAATCGCTATTTTTTTCAGCATCATTAAGAAATATCTCCACCAAATCTGGGTCCTGCATTGGAGGAAAGTTCATGTCGGCCAGCGCCATGCGCATGTTTTTAAAGTTATATGTCCCAGGTGGAAGACCTCCAGGACCAGAGGTCCCAGGAAACTCATAACAATTAACATCTCCAACAGCTCCATCACGACGGTGCTGCTGCTTCTGCTTCTGCTGGTGCCGCTTCTGATTCTGATTCTGATTCTGATTCTGATTCTTATTATTGTCACTGTTGTCAGCTAATTCTGATGTGACTAAAGGAGATGTACCCAATGGAACAACTTCCAAAGTCATTGACCGTGTTTCTACATCACTGTCAATGCCATCCGAGTAAGCATCGTCAAAGAACTCGTTATCAGCATCGTGTTCTGTCTCTGTCTCTGGACTATGGAATCCATCTTCAGCAAAGCGGCCTAATCTTTTGTGATGACTCATATGCACAGGGTTGGAAGTCAACGATGAAGATGGATGCTGAGGGTGAGTGTTGTGACTAGCAAACTCAGGTCCGGATAAGGAGGTAGGCGAAGGCGTCCGCAAGTGGCGAGTTTTGAGCAAGACACGCTTATTGTGGGGCAATTTAGGCAGTGCAGGCAGCGATGCGTTAGAGTGGTGCAGCAGCAATGACGATGTGGATGAGGAAGAGGAAGAGAAAGTGGAGGAGTTAGAACAAGAGGGTGTTGTGGATAAATTTGATGAAGATGCAATGTGGTAGTTATGGCAAAGACGAGAAGAAGCAGAAGCAGAAGCAGAAGCAGAAGCAGAAGCAGAAGCAGAAGCAGAAGCAGAAGCAGAAGCAGAAGCAGAAGAGGAATAAGGAGAAGGAGGAGAAGGAAGAAGAGCAGAAGGCAAGTCGGGATAGCTATCCAATCCGGAAGATGCAGAGGAGGGGAAGGATGCTACGACCGAGCTCAGTCGTCTAGCCAATCGTTTTCTTCGGGACGACGACGATGACGACGATGACGAAGGGTCTTGGCGATGGCTCAAGTGATGGTTGTGGCTGAGGTGGTGATAATGATTGTGATTGTGATGGTGAAAATGATGATGTAGCATTTGCTCTTGTAAAATCAACTGTTGCGCATGCTCCAGCTGGGCCTGGGTCTTCAATGTAGAGCTACATCGATGAATCAGAGGTCCACTGTGGTGGTGGTGGTGGTGGTGGTGGAAAAGATGGTTGTGGTGACCATGATGGCTGTGATGATGACTGTGATGATGGTTGTGATTGTGCAAGAGATTTGTTGTTCGGTTGTGAGATCTACTACGTGCAATTTTTTGATAAAGTCTATGGTGCGATGAACCCCGAGTCCCGCCAGGTTTCATCAGCGATGATAGAACCGAGTTTCTATTATATGCAGCAGAAGTAGAAGAAGAAGCAGAAGCAGAAACAGGAACAGAAGCAGAAGCATCTGGTTCATTGCATGATGAAGAGGCAGCGAAACATGAAGCAAAGTCTAAGCTTCCCATACTATTACTGAGGTGGCTCATAGTCCCACAAGAATCCAATCCGTAACCATCCGATAGAATGGACTCTAAAGAACTGAAGGACCCTGTTGGTGATGGTGGAGCGCTAACCTCAGCTACCTCCGATGTCACAGAAGAAGAAGTGGCAACCGCTACCATAGTGTCAGAAGATTCTATAGGAGATATACTACTTTTCTGACAACGAGCAGTATTAGGGACTGGACCATCAACGTCTGGACTGGTAGTGATGTAGCTGTGAAGAGTATGTTTGAACCCAGGCCCTCGGTTAAGCCTAGTGGTGGCTGCCTTTTTTGTAGGTCTTGGAGAAGATCCGTTCAAACAAGTACTGAAGCAACTGTCGACAATGATGGATCCGGAATCTGGCCTAGACCCTGGAAGTGTGTGTGCATTGGCAGTGAAGTACTGCCTTTTAAGGTCTGTTCTGTCTGTTGGTACTGCTAGTATTGGTCCTGTGGGGCCTGCGGCGGCAGCGGCCGGTTGGGCCGAATCGGCTGTGCGTGGACGCTTGCCTAGTGATGACGGCAGCATTGTAGTATAGATAGATGATTCTGGATTTCAAGAAATAAGCTAGAGATGAGAGATGGGAGATGGGAGATGGGATTTGAAGTGTAAAAGTGAGCAAATATAGTATGAGAGGTTTTTTTTTTATTTTTTGATAATAAAGGAAAGAAGGAAAGAAAGAAAGAAAGAAAAGTTATATATATCCAAAGAGGTTTTTATTTTTTTGTGAGTGCACATAAAACCGTCCGTGGATTTTTAATTTTTCTTTTTTTTTTTTTTTTTTTTTTTTTTTGAGCAATCTCGCACATGATATTGGAGACCAACTTCTGCATTTCCAAAAACGGTAACTGTGTGGTCAACCACACCAGTTCAGACATCCAAATGGTCAGACAAAAATCACCATCACCACCACCACAACCACCACCCATTAGCAGTTTATTTTATCATCATAGCATGTCATTATAATATCATATTAAGTATACATAAATAATAGCAAAGTCATTAAACCCTCCATACCATTTAGTTCAAATAGCCTTTACAGCCGCTTGATCCACAAAGACATGGAATACGCTCCTCATCATTCACCTCCCGCTCAAACTTATAATCATAGGTCAGCTCTTCGTTGGCCTGAATATCTCGTAAAGCGTAAATAACAATTCTCTTCTTGCCCTCAACTTTAATAATCTTAGCAGTGCAGCTAGGCGTACATGAGTGGTTGATGAACCGTGCAATACCACCAAGCTTAGTCGCATCAATCACAGTCTGCTCATCTATCCGAAACAAGTAGGAAGACCCAATTCCAGACCGCAAATACTTCTTCTCTCGAAGCTCAGCAACTTTTTGCCGCACAACCTCACCAACATATTCAATAATCATGTCGTTGGCTGTTATTGGCTCAATTGCATACAACCCCCAGTTGTGGATTGCAGATCGTGCAAACTTCACCGGCTTCTTGCGTTTCTTGAGCTGATTAAAGTTGAGAATATCCGTCTCACTACTCAACATTTGTTTTTGCAAACTAATGTCATTAGCAAGTCTTCGGTTACTTGCACGGTTATGACGTGAATTAGAGCCACCTGCTGCAGCTGCCGCAGTACTGGCCGTGGAAGTATCTGGCTCTTCTCGAATCGTGTCAATAGGCTCATGGATCTTGCGTCTGTGGGGAAGATACGCAGCCTTGTCTTTGTCTGCAATCCGCTTAAACCCATCACTCCTGCTAGCCCCTGTTTTACTAGACCACCGAAGGGTTTCTTCAATACCGTTTTCAACCAACAAAGGCTTTCCAACTGATTCTCGCCCATAATTTACAGACTTCATCTCCTTTTGGTTCCAGCACCAAAAATCAACCGGGCCAATATCTTCACTTTCAACACCTTTCAAAACTTGCTTCAAAAGTTCAAAATCTTCATCATCCTTAACAAACGACTGAAAGCCATCCAAATCTAGTAACGTGGAAAAATCATCCATGCAAACTGGCTCCATTCGGCCTTTAGACGGTTCCCAGTCAAGCCTAGGATTCATAATCTCTTGAGAAATTGAATGCTCTTCAAACATACCATCCCATTCTGGATCATAATTTTCTGAAACATCCTTATCATCAAGTTCTTCGGACTTTGGTGACTTAATCGTTTCGGTTTTTGAGCTTTCTTCAAGTTTCTTCAACTTGGGTCGCTTTCTTTTTTCATCCTCAGACTCTTCCTCAGGTGATATCAGAGGAACCAAAACATTGGTTAGTATTTCTCCATCTTTTTCAAAAATTTGGCGGTGCTTGTCTTCTTTGACCTCTTCCAAGGCATCATTTGTTGGAGACTCTTCAGGCGTGATTTGACTATCAGTAGGAGCACTCTTAAGTTTATTCTTCAATTGTCGAGGTGTTTTCAATGTATCATCAATATTATGCTTAAGCTTCTTGTGTTGTCTAGATACAGGCAAATCATCATCATCGTCAGATTCTCCTTCAGAAGAAGTATAATGTAAAAATTCTTTTAAATTCCGTCTTTTGGATTTGTTCAACTTGGAAATTAAAGGTTCTTCTTCCTCATTGGAACCTTTTGGTGACTTTTCAGGTTCCTTCAATGGGAAGGATTCGGGTTTTCCGAAAGCAGTAGACTCAGATGTATCTGAAGCTGCCTGAGGGTATATAGGTGTTTGAGTCGCCGACTCTGAGTCATCGTCTTCTTCATCTGAAGAATCGTCATTCAGGCCATGGTTCATTGGCCGGGCGCTTACTTTCTCTCTAGATGCAGCTGGAGTAAGTTGAAGCTTACTTGATGTAGTGATCGTACTTTTCCTTTTAAACCGAGGTAAGGAAAGAACAGATGATGGAAGAGGATTAAATCTGTTGGAAGAGGGTGATTTTTCTTCTACAGAAATTTCGGCGGTAGTTGAAGATGTAGATGTAATTGGAATCCTGCTTTTATGAGGACTTACTTGTGATTCCATCAGCAGGTGTGATGAGGGTCGGTCGGTATAATCAGGTTGCGACCGTTTTATCTCAGCAGGTATTGCTGGCGGTAGAAGGTTTCGAGCATTCTTTTCCTGCTCCTTTTTTTTGAGTTGATCACGGAGAAGTTTTGATTCTCTTTCTACCGCTTCATTTGCTTCAAACGCTTCATTAGCTTCAATGTCAGTCAGTCCAGATAAAAACAACTTCATAAGAACCACATTCTGGCCAAACTGAGTATTATTTTTTTCCTTAAAGCATTTCCTTGCAACCCATTGATCCCGGAAAACAATAATAAAGAACCTTGGACAAACAAAAATTGCTTCTGTTTGTTTAGAAAACCAGGTTACTATCGGCATTATTTTAACTCTGGTGGAAATATAGTGATTGCTGATAAAAATGCAAGGTTCTAATACTTCAAAAAATACAGGTAATTTTCCGCTTTTCAAAGACATCCTTCGTCGAACAATGCCAGGTTTCACTTCTTTATGTGATCCTGGTTTATCATCTTGGCCATGTGCGGCTTTATTCAAGTCCCTAAAAGTTCCTGGGCTTTCTCTCAGTTCTTTTGATACAGAATAGTATTCCTTCTTAGTTTTGATGATATCGTGAATAATTCTTTCTTTCACCAAGCCTTTCTCATCAAACTGAATAAATGGTTTCTTTGCATCAATAAACACACTTTGATTATTTGCTATAAGCCTGTTGGCGATTTTGTTGGAAATACTCAACTCGCCATCAAACTTAAAACAACAAACGCCCAAAAACTCTCCAGAAGTTTGATCATGAGCCATTTCGAGGTCTGATACAGGACCATACTCTAAAAGTTTGTACATAATGGTGGATTTTTTCGTCAACGTAGATAGACCGGACATTAACAATTTTGTGTCAGGAGGAGGAGCGATGGTATTTTCATCTTTCTATTTGTAAGAGAGATTAATTAGTTAATATGCCACTGATAATAAACAAAGATATTTTATTACTTACAATAAAAATAGGCACAACGCAACTTTTCAAATACTCCTTTTTCCCACCTTTCGAGCGAGTATACCTGATACCTTTGTAGAAACGGGGGTCTGTTGGATCTGGTTGTCCTTCGCCGTTATATCGAACCTTGGGCTTAGATCCACCACTTTTAGTTCGACTCAAGTCAGGATCATAAACAGTTTGATAGTTTGCTCGTTTTGTTGGATTTAAATTTTTGTGATCATGTACCTCCTGCTGCTTTATTGATCTCTTACTTTCGCCGTTAGGTGTAGAGATAGATGTTGATGATGTAGATGATGACTGTGGAGATGGCAAATAATGACTCTGGGGTTCTTCTGGTTTTTGCTTTAATTTATGAAAAAACAAATCATTTTTGCTAAATGTTTTTGGGGTATCTCTCCATGTTTTTGAATCTATTATTAACGAAGAACGTTTATCGGTATCACGCGATCCTGTCGGTGGTAATCTTTCGTCATATGTGCGGTGGTTAGAAGTTGAAGACGAATGTAATTGCCCATTTGAAGATGAAGATTTGGTGTGTCTGCTTGAGGATAGTAAAGATGACGATGAGCTTGAAGAGGAACTGCGAGGTCTAAATTTAGAAGAAGAAGAAGAAGAAGACGACGAAGACCGTCGTAATGAAGAAGATGATGAACTATAGCGTGATCCTTTCTTTCGATCTGGGAAAAAAGTTGCCAAATCAAACTTCTCGTCATGAGACGACGGCATGCTTGGAGTAATAAGTAAGATAAATATGTGTTGAATGCAAAAGATACGTGTTGATTTTTCAGCAACAGATCATGAACTTGGGTCTTGGTGACCAGCCGTATCGTGAATAGTAAAATTATAAAATAGAAAACTCAGATGTGTATTTTCTTTAACTTCTTTTTTGTTTGAAACCTTTCTCTAGTAAATATATGCGCGTATGAAAGTAACTGATAAGAATGGCGTATTACTTTTATGATTTTAATGGGCAGGTGTTGCGAGTAATGCTAAACTTTTCAAAAACCTATGCATTTTTTTGTGGGAAAAATGTGTTCTTAAGATGATCCACAGGTTAATATATGTCCTAGTAATAAAAAATATATCTGTAGCAGGAAGGAAGCTCTGGGAAACAGTTCGAAGGCACCGATATAATCCTGTACTTATTTTTGTCGCGTGTGGATCGCTATATTTATTATTTATTTATTTTTATTTTTTGTTTTTTGTTTTTTGTTTTTTTTTTGGCCTTAGTTTGGAGGTAAAACCCAAATTTTATGAAGAAAAAAATAAAAGGGATTGTTGGATGTTGTCATGATTGTTTATGCAGTTGTTAGGATGTAGTGCGAGTAAATTTTGTCATGATTACTAATGATTATAAAATATTTAAATCTAAATTTATTTTACACTATTTGGTGTGACTAAATCAAGTCCTTCCTATTGCTTTTTTTTTTTTTTTTTTTTTTAATTTTAATTTCAAATCTACTTTTTTAATATACTTAATTTGCTACTTATACTATTAAAACTAATATACATAAGAACCTGGGTCTGGCCCAAAATACCCTTTTTTCGGAATTTCTAGCCGCCTATAAGAGGTGTCGCCATCAATACCTTTATACATAACATCGTTACCCCACCATGATAACGTCTTTGGGTGATATTGAACAGAGAAAAATATGATAATGGCACTGAGAGCAATACCCGCTGATAAACCACTAGATAACACATAGGTGTATTTTTGAAACCACAGGACATATCTTTTGCGAATGTAATTCATAAATATCAAAGATATGTAGAATGCTGTGGTATAGTACGTCAAATTGTATGGAGCGAAATTTAAAAAGCCCAAAACAATAAGCAATGAATCTAGTCTTCTTAAAAATGTCCAGTTTTTTGGGGCATATTTGTGAATCAAATAAAATGGAAGCGGAATAAAAGCCCCTATTAAGAAACACCACTTTAGAATTGGATACATCCCGTTAAACACTCTTCGGGGCCCAACAACACCCCAAATCACTGATGCAGAATAATAAATGGATTCGTTAGGGCACGTAAAATTTTGTTCTTGTTTTTCGTCACAAATTCCATCATAGTGTCTAATTTGCCAATTTGCAATGCCAAGTACCACTAAAGACTGAACCAGAGTAGCAATGATTTGACACCGAAAAGTAGAGCGTGGAGGGATTTTTGCGTAATGTCCTAGCTTTTGGTCTTGAATAAAGTAAATTGCTTGTAAATTTGTATTGAGACCAAAGGCCTTCATAATCATCAATGCCACGCCACGTCCCGGTAATGCATACCCAGCAATCAACTCTGTTAGGACATTCAAACTTAACGAAAAACCAGTCATAGAGTATAAAAGACCAATGGGAATAAGGAAAACCATACCCACTGCTAAGCCATAAAAGATTGACCATACTGGAGTTTCCGTGGGATAAACTTTAACGCAAACTATTCCAAGAATTAATGCACACATGGTGACAATAAGATACCAATACAAGGGAACCTCGCTGTACTGCGACATCATCCGACTCTGCGGATCAGCAAATGTTTTTATTTGACTTTGTCGGTCTATGACACTTTGCCACACTCCTTTTAGCCCATTCCACAAAATATCTCGATAATATAGAAATGTATGAACAATAAGAGCTGGGTATAAAGCAAAAAATGCGCCGTAAACCACCAAATTTGCTGCGGTGTAATAAGGTGGAGAATATTGTTGGTATTTGTCATTATCTAAAATGTTATTTGTCAGTACTTGTTCAACCGAATATTCTTCTCCTGTGTTGGTAAATAGGCGACTAGAATTGATTGGAAGGTATCCTGTGTAATACATGTTTGAATAGTAAACGGCCGGTATAACGACAACTCCTGCAAGAAGAGTTCCCAAGTAGTTATTCCCCATTGCAAAAAATGGTGTTGATAAAGGAGAAACAAGTGAGGATACCACGTTCCAATCCCATGTTGGCCATGGATTCAGGCCTAGCCCAGTGATACTACCGGTAATTGTAGCCAAGTTGAAGTTATGAGGAGAAATCCATGTGATCCAGTTGAATGTACTGAGGGCCTGAAATAAATAATTAGGAAGCCAAAAATAAAAAAACATGGCAAGAAACGCAAAGAGAAACAATTTTTTTCTAGATATCGTCCAACCGTTTATGTTTTCACTAGTCTCTTTAACCATTAGTGCTCTATTCAAAGCAATTGTTGGCAAAATTGTTGGCCAAATGCACTTTTCAGGATATACCAAAACATGGCGAACAAATCCAGCAAGACCAAATCCAATAAACTGAGTCGATAAAATTAAAGTAAATTGATAGCCCGAGTTGGCCCATTTATTATTGTAAAACATGGGTAACTTTTGAACAAAGATTTGGTCGCTAACATAAGCCATGGATGAAGTTATACCAAACATTATGGTAGTAAGAGATTGCTCTTTATATGACCATGGACCAGGATTGAGGTGAAACGTTTTCCCAAAAGCATTAAGTTTCCAGATAGGTAGTCTTTCTAGCAATTTGCCACATGGATAGACTAGAAACTGGAGTAATGGCATGGGCACCGATATTGGTGGCATTCTTGGCTCAAAAAACTGGTTTACTCCACTGCCGACCATTACCCAAATAATTCCCAAAAGATATACCCTCCATGTTTCTGCTGGTTCTTCTGGATTGTCTGTAGGATCAGAAATAGCTCTAACTTCTGGATATGAAGAGTGAAAGTGTATTAGTGATGCTTCTAGTCTTAATGAAAAAGAATAGTTTTCCTCAGAAATGGTAGTGAAACCTTGTTTTGTAATGAGTTGTTTAAGATACTGTTGTGTGTATTCTGGAAAATTTGGATCATTTTCATGCTCTTCTATTGTTTTTTGAAGTATTGATATCGCCTGTGCGTCGGTAAGACTAAATATCCCCTGAATAATGTAATCAAGATCAGTTGCTGTGTCAATATCATTAATATTTTTCCCCATCAATGCACAAATCTCCGCCCGTTGTTCAGGCGTGATTTCATACATTTCATTTTCATCTGTATTAACTTCATCAGGAAAGCTCCAAGTCTTATCAGAAGTTTCCTCCTTATTACTAGAACTCCATCCGTACCCCATGATTAATTATTTAAAAATTCTGATGTTTTATTTTTGGGCTATTAATTTTTTTTTTTTTTTTTTTGAAAAAAATGAATATGGAGTTTAAGAAGAGAAGAAAAAATGAATTAAACAAAATTAGTGAAAAAGGGTTTTAAAGAGAAAAAATATAAATAATGTTGTGAAGTTTCGAGATTTATATATTTTAAATGATAGTATTTTATTTAAAAAACAATTCTTTCTTATGAACCCTTAGCTTCTTTAAGCTAAACCTAAGGTTAATATATAAAGAGCTTATGTTTAGATAAGGTCCGAATGAAGAAACTACTGGAAAGTATTTTTAGCAAGCGAACAAGGGTCACAAGCGATTTTTATGTATATTTCTTTACATATGGATACCTTTAGAGGGACGATTACCAAACTAGGAATCTCCAAGAATTTTTTTTTTCAGGCATACAGGAAGAGACATCTGGTCTTTAAAAGTTTAGTTTGACCTTGGGCTATAAAACTCTTGCAGTATTTGCCTTAGATGCTAAAGATTTCGTTCCAAAAAGCGGAACAGTTTATTTACAAGATGTTCAAATATATATGCCAAGCAGTTTTCTTGATCTTTTTTGCTATTCAATTGTATGAAAAAACAAGAGTTTGTTTTATATGTAATAATAGACTTTTGTATTACATCTAAATGTAAATTTACCATATATAAATGCTTTAAAGCACTTTAATGAAGAGTAAGTACTCATCTTGTACCTCATTGAGGATATTAAAATTCACTTAGCTATAAATAATTTTAATATGATAAATGTTTATTTTTTTTTTTTCAAGCTAAATATAATTATTCAATGAGAAATTTATTTTATTTTAATTTTTTGAACAATATTAATGTATTTTATTATTTTCTTTTTGTATTTTTATATTTTTATATTTTTATATTTTTATATTTTTTTTGCATAATTGTACCCTCAACTGTGTTTTATTAATTAATTTCCAAATAGAATAAAAAAATTTTTGCTTTCTTATTTTGGAAGTTAGAACAAATTATTAGAGAAAATGAACGATATTAATAAACAGGAAATTCAAACTTTGAAGAAATAAAATAAAATAAATTTATTTACTGTGAATTTATGCAAAATATTCTCTTGAAAAACGGATAGAACTTGAAGTATTTTCTATCGCTTATTGAATAAAGTATTATTATTTATCATGATAAATGATCATCTTCTAAAACGGAATTAGATCAGAAAAAACAATATAAATCTAGAAAAGTTTATATTTTAACTGTTTTTTTTAGTCATTTCATTTCGCCTTTTAGGCTAGAGAGAAAAATATTGCATCCTATAGCTCTTTCTGTTATTCTATTGATTTCTAAGCTTTTGTAGAATCTAAGTAGCTAGACCACTTTTAATGTTTCTCTTTAATACAAACCATGTCAAAAAGTAATTTTTCAAAAAAATTTATGGTATTAAAATATCAAGTAGCAGTTTAAGTTTTGTAACCAATGTAAGTCATTATTCTTCTATTCGAGAGTCATGTTATCGGATTGTTACGGTTATGAAAGCGTTCGTTTAATTTGCATGATTCTTTCATAGCGTATTGCATTTGTAAATAAATAAATAAATAAAACAATAATGTAAAAATCTTACTAAATTAGTGAAATAATTAAAAATCCAGCTAATAAAATTTGGCTCTTAAATGCTTAAACACCTGGAAATTTTTTAAGGTATGTACCTTCATCTAGTTTAATTGTTGTAATCTAGGAAAATGATATTTCAACTTTGAAAAGAATTTTAAAACTAAAATCAAATTTAAAAGAATTTTAGAATGATTTTAGTTTGTAACTTTAAAGAGATGTAAAGGAGAAATATGAGCCTTTTTAGCAGGGATATGTGATTACAATTTCAGAACATTTTTATTTATTTTGGAAAATGCCAATTCTTTAGCAAAAAGGAGTATTTTTTTTTAATATTAATCTCATCAAAAGAAATAATCAAAATAATTTTAGCCGTGTCTTTTCCTGTGTATACAAGCGATATCAATAGGCGAAGAACAATAGGCGAGTATATTTTCAGTTAAATGAGTGTTTCATGATAGATAGAATAAAACTTGGCCAGGCCAGAAATAAACAATATAAATATCCAAAAAAAACTTTGGAATGAAAGATTTCTTTTCTCTTTTTTTTGTTATCTAAAAAGATATTTCGTTCCTTTATCCTTTTTTTTTTTTTTCCTTTTTCTGTGCTTATTCGTTCGTTTGTTGGTACTATAATCAACTTATTTTTTTTTGTCATTCCTTTTCTTTATAAAATGAAATTTTCAGCTCTCGCCATTGCCACCTTTTTAGCCATCCCTGGCGCTCTTGCAGACGAAGTTCCTGCTGGTGCCCTTTTGCTTAATGTCAAGCGTTCTGAAATTTCTCTTTCTGAGGAAAGCAAACTGAAACGTCGTGATGGCAACACTGCCCTTGGAAACGCCATTGAGGATAAGATCAACAACAAAAAGTTTTACTACACCACCACTGTTCAGATCGGTACACCTGCTCAGGATGTTGAGCTGTTACTTGACACTGGTTCTTCTGATACTTGGGTTTTCTCTCCTAACTCCAAGTACACCGGTAAGCAGGGTGGCCCCAAGTCTTTCTTTGATGAGTCTAAGTCTACCACTTGGAAGGGCAACAACACCAACTTCCACATCACCTATGGTATTGGCCAAGTCACCGGAAAGTGGGGTACTGACAACCTTTCTATTGGTGGAGCCACAATCAATGATCTTTCCATTGGTATCGCTGATAACACTGACTCTGCTCAGGGTATTGTTGGTATTGGCCGTCCTCAAGCTGAGATCACCTCCAAGGCTGGCAATAAATACGCTAACCTTCCTCTCAAGCTTTACGAGAACGGTCACATTAGCTCTCCTGCTTTCTCTTTGTATCTTAATGATATTAGCAGCGACAGTGGTTCTATTCTTTTTGGTGCTGTTGATCACTCTAAGTACAGTGGTAAGCTTGTTTCTATGGATGTTTCCCACCCTGTTCATTACGGTACTACCCTCAATAACATTCGTGCTCAGGGCATCGCCAACTCTAACATTCTTAACAAGCCCATGACTGCCATTCTTGACTCTGGTACTACCTTGTCTTATCTCCCCAATGATGCTTTGATTAACTTACACACCAACTTGAACGCTAATCCTTCGTTCACAATTAACCAGAGATATTACTGTGACTGCAATATCACCCAGTACTTGCAGTTCGATTTCCAAGGTCAGAGTATCAAGGTCCCTAATTACCAGTTTTTGTGGCCTATTGAGCAATTTGTCAACCCTGTTGTTTCTTCGGTTGCTTTCCCCAGAAATTCATGCTTGGTTGGTTTTGAGGCAACTCCCCAAGGTGCCGACTACATTCTTCTTGGTGACAATGTCTTGCGTTCTGCTTACATTGTTTACGATCCTTCTCACAATAAGGTAGCTCTTGCCCAAGCCGACTTTTCTAAAACCAAGTCTGAAATTGAGCTCATCAAGAAGGACATTCCTTCCAAATAAATGGGTTAGATTTGGTTTGATCTTATATGTGAAGGATATTTATTTTCGCTTTAGTTTGAATTTTTCTTTTTCTTTTTCTTCTTTTTTTCGGGGGTAATCATAGCCTATGATTTAATTTTTGTGATCATTTTTAGTTGTATAAGTATTGAATATATGAAATAAAAAAAAATTTTGAAATTTTGAAATTTTGAAATGTTGAAATGTTGAAATGTTGAAATGTTGAAATGTTGAAATGTTGAAATGTTGAAATGTTGAAATGTTGAAATTTTAAAAAATCTAAAATCTAAAATCTAAAATCAAATTAAGAAATTATGTTTAATTTGGAGTTTGAGTCCAGTTAAGGGGTTAAGTTGTTGTATTTACTGGGATTTAATATAGCCAGTCTAGAATTTTCCTGCACTGGAATATTATTTAACCTCAGCAAACCAAACGAGCACATTTTTACGTTCCATACAGCACAACCACTTTACCTAAAAAAAGAAACAAATACACTACTAGTTTAAACTAAAGCAGCAGCAAGGAATGGGATAAAGAAGAATTTATTGATATTTTTTTGGCCGGCAATTAGGGAATAGAAAGAAATAGGTTTATTGTAAAAAAAAAAAAAAAAAAAAATAATAATAATAATAATAATAATAAAATTGATAAAAATCAATGACTTCAAGTACAGAGAGATTAGCGCCGAGTGACAATATTCACAGCCATAATTCCAAGAACGATAATAACTTCACTGGGGACCAAAATCTGAGTCGTGATCATGGAAGTAATGAAAGTATAACTGAATCACAGTCAGATCCAGAATACTTAGACCCAGAAAGTTACGCCGAAGAAGAAGAAGAGGAAGAAGAAGAAGAAGTGATACCGCCGTTTGAACTTGCAATCCAAAGCGTCCTGGGACCTGCGTTAGATACAACAGTCTGGCGCCTACGAAGTCTGCACGAGTCTCAAGTAGCACTAACAGTACAACTCAACATCTTGACAGCAGTTTTAGAATCTTACGGGCGGGCATCCAAGCCGCAACAGTTGAAAGTTCCGATAGCCAAAATCAATGTGTGCCGACAAAAGTTGCAAGCGGTCAACACGACGTTGGCTTTGGTTGAGGAACGGCTGGATCGGGTGAAGCGGCGGCTACTGGATGAAGGTAACAACGCCAGCCCGGTCGGTTCCCAAATACTGGCCAATACCCCTCCAAATCCACGACAGGCCAACCTGGGGGTAGCGGAAACATCCGGGTCGTAAAGAAAGATGGGATTTTGTTTTTTTTTTAAAAAAAAAAATAATAATAATAATAAATATGGAACGACACATCATTATGTATTGTTGTTCTAAGCATAGATGGCGGCGGCTGAATAATTTTGCTGGCTCGATGCTGTGGCAGTGGCATTTACACGTAAGAGGTTAAGGATGGGAGAAAATAAAATAAAAACAAAAAAAAAAAAGAAATTTTATAAAAACAAGTCGAAAACCTCCAGTCAGCAACATCAACAAAACCATCACCAATAACAAATAACGATAATAAACAACAACAACAATAACAATAACAATAACAATAACAGCAACAGCAACAGCTACTTCGTTTCCATTCAATCCGCCCCTCCTTAGGTGTGCTGTTATATTTTTTTTATAGATTTTATTAATTATTTTTTTTTTTTTCAAGTGGAAAAGAGTTGGAAATTTAATGCTGATTTAACCTACTGAAAGAGCTTCGATTCAACAGTTTCAGGTCTCATTTTTTTTTTTTATTCTCTGAGCATAAACAGAACCTACTCCTTTTTTTTCAATTTCAGTTCTTTACCCCCTCTTTTTTTTTCATTTAAAAGAAGTAAAGATCCTTTCTTTTCTCTTGTTATCATATTAAGCATACAATGGAGTCCCTTGAAATCCACTCCAAGTCTTTCCTGATAAAATGGGCTGAAGTCTCGGACGAAGCCTTCATCACCTGGAAAGTTCAACCTTTGAAACGCTCAATGTATGTTAAGCTTTAAATCACCCCCCTCCCTGATTTTTATTTAACCAATTCATTTTTTTAGAAACTTTGGGCTGTACCGCAGGGTTTCCAAGAAAGTCGAAGAGGGTTCAGAGTCTGCAACGCGTAAATTCAGCTCCTCTAGTATCACTCAACAAGAACTCAAGGACCGTCTGCAAGCATCTGGCCTCCAACAAGTCCATTGGCATGGCAGGTGTAATCCTGATGAGATTCTTCAGGGAAAATTTGACGTTCTTCCGGGCATGACTGGTACGTATGCTTTGGTCTTTGATAATACATTTTCCAAAAGCATTGCTAAAACCGTACTCTTCAGTCTGCGCATCCATCCGGTCGCTGCAAGTGTGTCTTCCACATCTCTCCAAAGTTCTCTAAGCTCTGCCGCTTTTGATTCACAAGCATCCACTGTGGCCTCTTCTTCTTCATCATCTGGCACAAATGGCAGTAAAGTCAATGACGGCATGCCAAATTCCATTAAAAACTTTTCTTATCCCGCAAAATCAAATTCACAACATTCGGCTAATCCGGCTTCTTCGCCAGGTCTACAAGCCATCAGTACACAGACTCAATCAACAAAGCAATTGGATATCAATAATGATAAAATTAATACTATATCTAAATCTACTCGACACTCTCCTGGTGAAGACCTTGGTATCAGCCATAGTCACAGCCTTGGACATGGCTACAGTCGCAATCACAGCCATGGCCATGGCCATAGCCACAATAATCATGGTAGCCGCAATCATTCTCCTGGAGCTTTGGAGGCTTTGGCTATTGCTTCTGGTCCACAAATTCAGTCGACAAGACCTGTTTCCATGCTGCTTCCCTCAGCTGCTTCCTCCAGCGGGTCTCTGTCAGAGAAAAATTTACTCCCCAGAGGGCGCTCAGTCTCGCCATCAAGAAGACCGGGTGCGTCGGTGCGGAAATCATCCGTAACAATTGTAACTCAGCCACTGGAAAAACGAGATCTTAAAGCACCGCCGTCTATGAGTGATGGTCGAAATCTTTGGGGTACACTGCTTAAAAAGAAGCGTAAGAAACTCCAGGGGTACGCACGTAGATTCTTTCTGCTTGATTATAAGTACGGAACCCTCAACTATTATCTATCTGATAAATCCGCGGTGCTCCGTGGAAGTATGCCCATCAAACTTTGTGTCATCACGGCTATGCCCAGATCTCTTGAGATTTTTGTTGACTCTGGCATGGAAGTTTGGAACTTAAAGGCCCTTACACAGGCAGATTTCAAAACATGGACTTCAGCACTAGATGTAGTCAGACTTTCATCAGCGAATTCCTCAGATGCCTCTGCATCAAAATCTTCTCAGAACTTGTTGAAAACAGCTCTCATATCTTCAAGCACCACTCCATCGACAACAGAACAGACATCATCACCGTTGCCGCCTGCCACCTTGGGCCCCGCTCATCACCCCGCCTTGGAATCTAATTTTGGCATTACTGACTCGCATTTAGAATCCTTGTCTCAAATTATCCAAACATTAAATTCAGCTTCCATTAAGGCTAGAGAGGCTGCAGATCAGCAAGAAAAATCAATTTCTTTTCAGCCTTCGCTACCACAACGAAGATCTTCATTTTGGAGACGCCGAGGCTCTAAGCAAACCCAAGAGGAGTCTTCCCAGTCAACTATTTCTTCTTCAGCCATTCAACCTTCTGAATCAGGACAGACTCTCTCCCCCTATAGCATCAACGGTGCAATTTCTCCTAATAACCAGAGTTCAACAAATCTTTCCACAACTGGTACCCTCCCACCCCTTCCCAAGTCACCAATCTTAGATGGAGATCATTCTAATGGGGTTTCTCTAGATGAACTTGCAAAGCTTGATCTTAAAAGTATCTCACCTCCACCAGTGGCAGGACCTAATTCCGTCATTAATACACTCAGAGATTTATCCTTGACTATTGATAAGGTTACTGAGGATTTGAAGGCACTTTGGAATGACCAGTCTAATATTGCATCTGCTGCTTCCGCTGCCGCTGCTGCTGCTGCAATTGCCTTCAGAGAAGCTGCTCAGTCTTTTCCTTCAAATTCAGCCGCAGTTTTGGCCATTTCCCCAGGTACCTCTAGAGCAGCAACACCAATTTTATCACCCAATGCAACCTCAATTCATCCAGGAATTGTCAGACGGGTCAGCGATGGAAACATTAGTTTGTATTCTACTGACGAATTTTTTGATGCACAGGAGTTTGGTCAAACAAATGACGGTGTTATTTACATTGACAAGGAAGAGAATTCTTCTAGCTCTGAAGAAGAGGTTGGTATGCTGGAAAATGACGAAGATGATTCCTTGTCGTCTGATGATGAAGGTGACCTTTCAGTCACGACACATCTTCCTGCTGTTATGAATGAGATTGCTGAAGTTGAAAATGTTGATGGCGAGCCATACTTGTATCCTCTTAATGAAATCACCAAACCTCCAACCAGACGTCATGTTATTCCATTATCGGTTGCTTCGCCTCCAAGTTTGATTTCACTTGTTCGTAAGAGCGTTGGCAAGGATCTCTCTATGATTGCGATGCCAGTGACTTCTAATGAGCCTGTCACCATTCTTCAACGCATGTGTGAAATATTTGAATATTCGGAGCTTGTGGATAAGGCATTTACTTATCCTGAAGGCTCACCAGAACGTCTTCTTGCCATAGCTGCATTTGCTAACTCTTACTTATCATCAGGTCGAGCTAAGGAACGTTCTGCTCGCAAACCCTTTAACCCGTTGCTAGGAGAAACGTACGAAATGGTTCGTCCAGAAAAAGGTATTCGTGTTATCACTGAAAAAGTTAGCCACCGTCCACCTATTATGGCAATCCAAGCTGAATCGTCCAACTGGATAATGCACTACTCACCTAATCCTCACCAGCAGTTTTGGGGTAAAAGTGCAGAAATCAATAATAGGGGTACCGCTCGTTTGACACATTTGCCGTCCCGTGAAGTGTTTGAGTGGGAACAACCTACCACATTTCTGCGCAACGTGATTGCTGGTGAAAAGTATGTGGAGCCTGTTGGATCTTTAGTGGTTGTTTCCTCAACTGGGTGTAAGGTGGTTGTTGAGTACAAGTCTGGTAGCATGTTTTCCGGGAGAAGCGAAGACTTGAGAGCTGTCATTTACAACTCCAATGGTGCTCCTATCAAGGGATACGCATTGGAGGGCAAATGGACACAAAGCCTGGATATGCTTACTCCTAGTGGTGGACGTTCTAAGGTGTGGGAAGTCGGCAAGCTTGTTGACAATCACACAAAGCGATTTGGGTTTACTGACTTTGCAGCTTCGCTCAACGAAGTGACTTCAGTTGAAAACAAGAAGATGGCGCCAACAGATTCCCGTCTACGTCCGGATCAGCGAATCTACGAAGAATGTGGAATTGATAAGGCTGAGGAACTCAAATTACATTTAGAAGAAATGCAGCGCCAACGACGTAAGCAAATGGAGGATGCAAACGAAACCTATGTGCCCAAGTTTTTCGAGCTCGACAAGAATGAGAGTGTATGGAAACTCAAGACAGGCGAAGAAAACTATTGGCGAAGAAGACGGGCTGGCAACTGGGAACCCAATAATTTGGTTGAATTATTCAAATAAAAACATTCTTTTAATTTTTTTTTTTTTTTTTACAAAGCAATATATAATTTTTTTTTAATTTTTTTAATCTTTCCCCCATAATAATGAACCAAAAAAAATATTAGGACCAGCCCTTACAATATAGCCATGTTAAAAAAATTGAGTGGTGTATGCTTCCTGGTTAGTCAAAAACTTGAGTGCTTCTGGAACAGGCTGGTCACGAATCTTGTAAATAGACTTGATGGAGCCTTGCAAATCATTTGAGCACTCGGAGAGCTGAAATCCTGTTACCCAAGAAAGTCCCCAATTTGTTTGAATCAAAAAGCACGGGATACTCAAATATTCGCAGTACCCAAGAATAGAGTCAATAGGCATAATCTTGCCATGAATCACCACATGGTTTCTCAATGGTTTCTGGGCGAGTGGGCGCTTATGGGTTCTGTTGCTGCCAACAGCAGCCGTGGTAGTGTTCCTGCGGAAAATTGATTCCCTAGGTAATCCGTTTGCCATAAGAGGCCGCTTATATTCTTCATAAATCTGGGCACTGTTTAACGTTGGGGCTTGGTTAGGGTCTTTGTGATAGTAAGTCGGCAATCGCTGTCTACCCAAACCGTCTGCTTCTGTACTCTCTGCACCAGCTTTTTTGCTGTCATCTGTTGTAGGTGCTAGTTTCCAGGGCACAGCAATTGGCCAGTCAACAAGGTTTTCTTGTGAAACCTGGTGCTCAAATGCAGGCATGCACTTAGTCGAATACATTTGCGAGACGTTGGTGAACGTCTTAAGCGCCGTGCTCAGTGTTGTGTAAAAAATATTATTCTCGCTAGTATTGTTGCTTTTGTTATTGTTGTTGTTGGTACTTCCACCGTTATTTTTTACAGACCCAAAAAATTCTGTGCCATTATTACTGCTGTCATCCGAGTCCCAGTCATCGTCGCTGTCTGAAAGTCTGCCCATATTTTCCTCATCTCCAATTTCCCCAGTGTAATACCCAACAATGTTTTCTGGATACCCGTTTCTGGCTGCTGCTGCCGCCGCACAAGCTCGGATATATTGTGCAAACCCATTTGTTGGAGAAGCGACATCAATACTTGTGTCATAATAAGAAACCAAATCATTTATTATAGCCATCAGTCGTTTACGATACAGGCTAACATCGACGATATTGGTCTTTTTGTTACTCTTGCTGCTCTTGCTATTGCTATTGTTGTTTTGCTGTCCTATGAGATGGGTGCTAGTTCTACCGCTCCGACTTGTGTTTCTGGCCAATGCGCCAGGAATTAAAACTTTGGACTTTTGTATTTGAAGCTCATGTGCAAAGCAAGCCAGGTATGTTTTGATAAAAGAAATATGAATTTCTGCAATGCTTGTGCCTTCTTGGTCCTGGGTGGATAGATGAAAACATGCCGAGCCATGGGCTTTCCAAAACTTTTGAAACAATTGCGAAGTGAAAAATCGTGCTGGCGCAGATCTGTCAGTAAGCACTGCGAGAGGATACCCATACTGGTGGGCAAATGGAATAAGCACAGTTTGAATAATGGCTGCTGGTGGGTCGGATGGGTCA
The DNA here is from genome assembly GCF_902498895.1 of Magnusiomyces paraingens. Classification (NCBI taxonomy): domain Eukaryota; kingdom Fungi; phylum Ascomycota; class Dipodascomycetes; order Dipodascales; family Dipodascaceae; genus Magnusiomyces; species Magnusiomyces paraingens. The sequence goes on from NW_022474070.1 coordinate 2,719,043, forward strand.
ATGACTCCAAAAAATACTTCAAGTGTCTCACAGCAGGTGATTATGATAATATCCTTGGGAGGCGGTACTTCTTCCTCTTCTTCGTCGTCCTCTTCTTCAATGGAAGATGACGACGAGTGTGTTGAAGAAACAGTCCCTGAGCTTGCTGTTTCTGAAAACAATGAAGGATAATAAGAGGACGCTTCTGAAGATGTTGAAATGTGTGAATCAGCACGACGAACTCCTACTCTCGCAGATTGTTTCTCATTGGTACCACCATTACTGTGGGACGTGTGTTGGGAGGATCCAGTTCCAGCCCTCGAGATCCCTCCGCTGTTTTTCTTGTTGCCCAAACTAAAGTTTTTGTGACTGTCTTGGCTTCGGCCGCTGTTACTTCGACTAGTATTTCTGCTGTTGCTGTTGTTATTGCTCTGAAAATGAAACATATCCGGAAGAGGTTTGGAAAACTCAGACAAGGTTGCTCCACTAACGTATGACATCTTCACAACTTGCCATGGTCGGTAATACCCCGAACTCTCGTCTCCGCCCTCTTCTTCAACCACAGATCCTGTAGTTTGAGAAAAGGACGCATTATTTGCCTGAGTGTTTTTCCCACCAGATTCCTTACGTATGGTTTGCTGTTGTTGAGTTTTATTGATTTCATTGCTTGAAACGAATGGTGTTTTGCTGGTATCGCGGATTTTGGAATTGCGATCGGGCTTAGCTTTTATGATATTTGAAAAATCGAAAAACGGCTTGTAACTAAAGCTGTTTCCGACTAGCAAATCAAAGATTTGAATGTCAGCCTGCTGAATACTAGAAGTGAAACAGTGGTACCAGTGTTTAATAATACTTGTTATTAAACCTTGGTTTAAATGAATCTTTCCATTGTAAAAAATAATATTGTCGCATATTACCACCTCAGATGTATTTCCAGATGTGTTTCCGGTGCTTTTTTGTTTCTCCGTAACGGCCCGCACAAAAAGAGGCATAGATTTGGAGCTAGAAGTAATGTGAACATATGATGGTGATTTTTTGGAAAGTTGTTGACCAGTATTTTCTGACTTAATGGTTCCGTTTTCCGATTCATAAAGAATCTGACTAATTCGAGGGTTGTACTTTGATATTATTGCGGGAGAACCGGTTGTGCCATCTTTTTCCAAAGACAAATTTGCCCAAGACATTGCAATAGAGTCGATGAGTTTATGCTTAGATTTAATAATCTTGTTAAACAACCGTGAAGGAATGTGGAGGGCAAAGAGTAGTCGGTCCTTGTGCAAATCGAGCCGTAAAGACTTTCTATTTCTGGGATCAGAGATAAGAACCTTTGTTGAGGGAGTGTCATATTCTTCTACACGGATAAGCTGGGAATATTGGTTGATGCCACTTCTAGATATGGCTATTCGGAGGTCTGTGGGGATGATTGCAAGAAAAATCAAAAAAGCCTTACGGTCGCTGCATTGAGCCACTAGCTTTAAACGGCGAAACTCCCACAAAAAGTGTTGGAAAGAGGCAAAAGAAGGATAACGGAGAGCCGTCATTCTGTTTAATGCAGCAGAGCTTGCCAGCTCAGGCCACTCTTTAGGAAGCACCCTCAACAGAGAATCCATATACTCTTCGATATTTTGAGGGAATGGGGCATTGAACTGATCGCGGTACGCATTGGGCAATGCCAAAATGAGTTGGTAAATGTAAACGGCTAGTTCTTGACTATTAGCTGTCTCACCATTCTTTAAAGAACTGGAAGGTGAGGATAAGTTTGAGTGCCCATTGAAGTTGTTTATTGACTTTTTCTTGCGAAAAAGGTTTTGTGCAACAAGAGAAGATCGCCTTGAAAGTGAGGTAGAAGATTGAGCTGGGGTAGGTAGACTAGTGAGTTGATCTGGGGAGTGTTTCCGTACCAAAACAAAGTAAAGCGGCAAATCACAATAGTCTCCAGACCACACAGGGAAAGACGACTGGCATTTTGAAGTGTTCATAAGATTTGTTGGGAGTTTATAAATACTGCTGATGGATAATAGATAGTTATCTACACTGCAGTGAAATTTAAAAACAGTCTATAGGGGGGTATTAACAAATGACAAAAAAAAAAAAAAAAAAAAAAAAAAGAACAACTAAATGGGGAGAAAAGTTTGAAGATATAAAAATTATTTACTTATAAGTAAATAAATAGGAATATAAAAGAGAAAAGTATAGATGAAAAAAAGAAGGGAAAAAAAAGGGGTGAGAAGGTTGTAAATAAAAAAATAAAAAAAAAAAAAAGGGAAAAGGGAAAAGATGAATATAAAGAAAAGACATTGGGGAAGACTATTAGGATTTATGGAAAAAACTCAAACTTTATATGAAGGGCCAGCATGAACTATTTGGATTTAGAAGAAAGAAAAGAAAAAAATAAAATAAAAAAATGAGATTTTTGACTTTTGCCATGTTAAAGAAGAAATATGTGGTGGATATATATAAAAAGGTTTCTGTATATGTGAAACACTCAAAGTATAAGAATTTATTTTTGAGACAATATTAGCAGCAGTACCTTTTTTTTTTTTTTTCAAAAATCTTTGGTTTTTTACTGTGGATATATTTTCTTTTCTTCATCCAAATGTTTCTAGTTGGGTTTCTAATTTGTAAGGAATAGATAAGGAATTCGTTTTATTAAAACCGACACAATTAACGAGAGATAAATTACATATATTAGAAGAAAGAATACATCCTAGATAACATCACTCCCTAAAATTACTCTGTTGTATCCATTGCATCAGGGTCAGCAGAAGCATCAGTCGAGCTTGTGTTTTCAGTGGTATCATCAGCTGCTGTTTGTTGCTGCTGCTCTTCTTCTGGAGCCTCATCAGTGGTGGTGTTCAATGGGTTTGAAGTGCGAGAAAGGGAGTCCAAACGGTCCAGCCATGGGGTTACGAGATCATCATCGAGAATCTTGAATGGGGTATCTGCGCCCAAAAAGGCAATGCTTGTGTTCTTGGGTGTAAGTTCCTTGTCCTGGGCAAGAGTGTCTCTCAAAGCATTGAGGCCATGAACAATGAGTTGTTCAAGGGTAGCATCGGGGAACTCTTGAAAGTTGCGCTCCAGATATGTTCTTGCGGCTTGGGATCGGGCACCAATTGCGGTACCAAAGTACTCGAGGACTGAGCCGCTGGGGAGAAATTCGTACAGATGGGGGCCCTTATTGTCGTGGCCAATGATGAGAAGACCAACACCGTAGGGTCTGCGGCCGTATTGTTGTGTGTTTCCTTGGGCTTTGTCGGCAATTGAGTGAACAGCTCTTGAGACAGGTAATGGTCGGCCATAAACAAGACGTGAAGACATGGCTCGTTGTCTGAGAAAGTTGGAGAGAATTCTGGCGTCTGGGGCCAGGCCGGCGAGGGCCACACCCATATGTGTGTCAATGCCAATTAGCTTCTTTTGGTATGATCCCAAATCCTCTGTGTTTCTCTAAATGAAATATAATTTGTGAGTATAAATTTGTGACTTTAAATCAATATGAAGGCTTGTATTTGTGAATGATAAACATACCTTTAAGGCGACTAAAACAGCGTGAGTTTTGGAGACGAGGCCGACAGAGGCAGAACCCTGCTTGACTGCTTCCAGAGCGTACTCGACTTGGTATAGTCTGCCTGTGGGCGAGTAAGTAACAGCATCGTTATCGTATGAGTTTCTAAACTAGAAATAAATGTTGAATCAAAAAAAAAAAAAAAAAAAAAAAAAAAAAAAAAAAACAGAATTTTGATAAGCGGTTAGTACATTTAAGTAAAGAAATTGCCACTGAAAAAGTATATTATTTGAGTTGAAAGATGCAATTTGAGTCTTTTAAGGAAAGAATTAAAATAAAAATTTAAAAATGAAAGCGTACCATTGTGAAAAAGAGCCTCCTTTTTTTAAATTCCTAATTGTGGATAAGTGATGAGAAGCTGGAGAGTTGTTTTGTAGGAGTATTTGAATTATGAAGTGAGATGGGCAATAATATGGGTGGAACGGAAATGGCAAGGTGGTGGTGGCGATTTTGCACATCAAAGCCTGACGGGTTCGTTTTGGAGGGCGACTTGTTTTTTTTTTTTTTTCCTATGTAAGCAGAGAGCTACTGTTTATGTGGGAAGTGTGTGAAGTCAAATATGTTACAACTTTTATTGTAATTTCTATGTTACATATTTTACTGTAACAAATATTGTAACTTTTTTTTTTTTTTCTATTTTATTTTTAAAAAATATATTAATGATTATTATTATTATTATTATTATATTATTATTATTATTATTATTATTATTATTATTATTATTATTATTATTATTATTATTATTATTATTATTATTATTATTATTATTATTATTATTATTATTATTATTATTATTATTATTATTATTATTATTATTATTATTATTATTATTATTATTATTATTATTATTATTATTATTATTATTATTATTATTATTATTATTATTATTATTATTATTATTATTATTATTATTATTATTATTATTATTATTATTATTATTATTATTATTATTATTATTATTATTATTATTATTATTATTATTATTATTATTATTATTATTATTATTATTATTATTATTATTATTATTATTATTATTATTATTATTATTATTATTATTATTATTATTATTATTAGTATTAATAATTATTATTACTACGCCTTCCTACCCCACCCTATGAAGTTCAAGCCTAAAAGAAATCCGCCAGCACTAGCAAAGTCTCGTCGCTAACAGAAAAAAAAAAACGCGTATTTATCGCTTTACTCTGCTTGAAATAAATCCATACAACCTATTTAACTCCATATTAGGTCCAACAACAGTACCATTAAACACTACCACCAACCATTGGGGCCCCGCAATTACTAAAGCAGCTTAAAACAAAAGCCTTTTATTATTCTTTTTTTGGGCTTGAAATATTCTCATTGAGAAAAAAAAAAAAAAAAAAAGTTGTATCATCTTATCAACCTGACAAATTATTCGTCAACCAGACTAGGCTACCAGCAACCTTTTCAGATTTAATAAATAATAACAATATATAAATATATTTATATTTATATATATTTACCACTACCATCATGAACGTCAGTCCTCTATATAAGATTATCGCGCTGTCTACTGTTCTAGCCGCAGGCTTCATTCTCATCATTCTCTCATGCGCACTTTTCAACAACTGGATACCACTGTCAGTAGTCGGTCTGTTTCTGATAGCTCCCATTCCAAACGGTATTTGCGGCCAATACCAGGCTCACGATGATTTCATGAGCGAATCCACAAAGTAAGTAAAGGAATATTATTCTCATAATTTATTAATTTTGTGATGAAAAAAAAAAAAAAAAAATTTTTTAACATTAACGTTAACCATCTTTTAGCACAATTGTCGATTTCGGTCGGTTTTTCACAGGATTTTTGGTCTTAAGCGGTGTTGCTCTGCCTATTGTGCTGGCCCATAATAACATCATTGGAACACCCGCTATGATCATGTCCCTGGTAGGTGGTTCATTGATTTACTTAACGATTATCACATTCCGCTCATTTTTCCATGAGCCTGAAGATTTTTAGAGAATAATACCATTTTTTCTTTTTTTTTTTTTTTTTTTTTTACTTTCATGTTTGTGTATTTTGTTAAACTTATAAAGAAAATGTCATTTAAGTAACTTGTAAGAGTATATATAACTAAAGTTGCTTACTTGCAACTGTATTGTCCGTCCTATTTCTAAGGAAGAAAGCTTTCTTCTGCTTCTTCTGCTTCTTCTGCTTCTTCTTCTTCATTTCTTATGAAAAAAAAATAAAATAAAATAAACGCTAGCCTGACCAAAGACTGATTTCATGTAAACCTGGAACCTGTTACATGTGTGGCTACTTACTCATTTCATCAAGTTACCAGAAGATTCTTGAATTTGCCTTATTAAAGTCCAAAAAAAAAGAACCTAAAAAGAGAAAGAATCCCGAGAATAGCAAGTTGACTTGCGTGCGGAACACTTAAAAGTAACTGGCTGACGTGAGATCATGGGCTTTGGGGAAACTAAATTTTATAGACCAAATTCACCCATTTCTTGCTTTCTTTCTTTCCTTCTTTCTTTTTTTTTTTTTTTTCTTTCTATCTGTTCTTTCAATATAAAAACCTCACACGATCATCACTACCCACCATTTTCACTTCACTGAAACCTATACTGACATAGTATACAAAGCAATTAAATTCCTTTCTTTCTTTCTCACGAATTCATAACCTTTACACAATGACCAACGATAATGACAAGAAGGATAACATTGGCTCCAGTGCCAGCAAGGACGATTCCTTATCGCCCATTTCCGACTTTATTGATTTGACCGACAAAACACTCGATCGCATGTACCGAAATGCCTCACAATTGTACAATGATTACCAAGGCCGCTGGTCAGATTCAGTTGATGATACTCTCTCAACCTCTATCCCCACGTTTTTCCGCGAACGTGCAGATAACTTTTTCCAACATAACCCATGGTTTTCGTCCTCTTCAGACGAAGACAGTGGCTTCTCAAGGCTTCCTTGGAAATGGAATCACAGCCGTAACTGGAACTCTTCATTGGACGTTTTCCAAGTCGAGGGTGATTCAGAGAGTAACGAAAATGTTGGAGCTTCAGGTTCATTGACTACAACCACAGGTGATTCATTGACGTCTCCGCAAACAATTGAATTGGATCAATCCAAGCCTAGAAACCTTTGGGCTTTCCCTGTTCCTTCCACTCGCCAGTATGACAACTGCAAGGAGCTTCAGGGCACTTCTTTGTGGACTCGTGAGGGTGTCTGGCGCTGTTTGTTCCCGAAATCTTCTTCTGACCAAGCTCGTCTTGATCAGGCTTTAGAAAAGTCCAAGAATGCAGATTATGCATCTGCTTCTAACACCACTGATCCTTCTACATCTTCAACTTTAACTGAAACACAGGTCTTTTCAGATTTTACTACATATTTGGACTGGAAGTCAGCCGTTAGAAAAGCCATTGCGGCCAAGCGTCGTCTTGAACGCGCCGAGTGGCAAAAACAGTTTGACAGTCAGTTTGGCGATAAATCTCCTCAGCAATATCAGTCAGGTCAATTGACTACTTCTTCACCCAAGTTTATTACTGAAGAAGAAGCTAAGGCTCAAAACAAAAAGGTGGTTTCGTCTGCTTACTCGTCAACAACTGTCACTAAGGATGATGGCTCGCTGGAAACGAGAAAAGTCATTGAGAAATGGTACGATGATGGTACTGCTTCTGTAACTGAAAAGATTAACAATTCTCCCAATGATGGTAAGGGGAACGATGGCACTTCTGGCTGGTTCTGGAAGTAAATTGATTTCTTGTTTAATTTGTTATTTTTATAAAAAGTCCATTTCCAGTTTTGAGCGGTTTTTTTAGTCCAAATAGGTGTTGTAAATAGTAAAAAAAAAATTAATTCAATCATCATAAACAAAAATTAATTCTCATTATAAGCTATTCATAATAATATGTGTAGTATAGTAAATATCACAATAGCAATATATCATCATAATCATGAGTCGTAGTAGCAATAACAGATGTGTGTAGATACAGAGGTGGTCGTTAATTTGCAAAAGTTTGCGGTAGCATTTGCTTTGGCTTGCTTTCAACGCCCCATCATCATCATCATCCCCTTCGTTTTCGTTTTCGTTTTTAGTTGTCGTCATCATCTTTGTCTTCTTCATCAGCAGCATTGGGATGATGCAGAACTGCCCCCTTCATAAAGTAATGCTTTTTACGAAGCTCTTCAAATCGCTTGTGTTTCTCTTCTGGAGTCTCTTCTTCCTCTTCTTCTTCAGGCTCATTCACCACAGACTCGTCCTTGACAATTCGGTCATTTTCTATAGTCGCATCGCTTTGCACAGGCAGCTCAGGCTCTCCCAAAATTAAACCTTCCTCTCCGTCCAAAAGATCATCATCATCTTCCTTATAATACTCGGTCGATCCGGCATGGCTCTGGTATGGTGTCTTTGGCTCCGTGATCTTCATTGTTGCATTCTTCTCTTGCTCCGTCAAATACAGATTAACCTCATCCCACTTCAAGTGTTCTGGTAAGTGTCCATCCTCGCCATTTTCAGTGGAACCTGCAATTGCAGACCCAGCAGTTGCATCTGTTGGAGCGGTGGTGGCATTCAGAGATGCGGGTACAGGCTTCCCCTTTTTGGTGAGCTCTTCTGCAAGTTCGTTTTGGTGCTTCTTGATGATGGCATTCCCGACCGCGTGAATCTGGGCATTTGCTTTTGTGTTGAGAAGTACCGCGTGTCGGTCAAACTTTGGGGCGTCACCACTCTCAATCACGGCGTTATCGGGTGTTTCGGCCCCGGGCAAAATGTTTGGGTGTTCTGTTCTGTTTCTGAGAATCCCCCTTGGTTTTGTTTGATCGGTCATGATGAATATATTAATAAATCAAAAGATAAGAAATGAAATGAAATAAAAATATTTAGGGAAGAAAGAATAAAAACAGAATGATTTAGAATAACCTTGTTGAAAATTATATATTTATTTATAATATTAGTTGCTGTGTTTGAATGAATGGGGGGGAAAGAAGAAAGAAACGAAAAAAAATGGGAAAAAAAAAACTGACTATTTTGAAAATGATGGTGTGTGAATTTTACAAACACAAACTCACCGACGGGTATTTTTGGCACTCACACCCATACTCACATACAATGGAGCATTAATACTACTACTACTACCACACTCTCCTACAATGTATTGTAGATGACTACTTTAATCTGAGTATTAGTACTGCTATGCTGGGCGATGGTACCTAATGGCACGCCCGCTGGGCCACATTGGTCAGTTGGACAGAAGCAGCTCCGTTTTTTTTTCTCCACGATATACAAAAAAACGTATTCTAAGGGTTTACAGATGAACTTTAACCTTACTAGTCTTACTAAATAGAAGGTTATTAGTTATATATATATTTGATTTGTGGGGAATTCATTTCTTTTATTTGCGACCATGAGCAAGATTCTATATATATGTTTAATCTTAAAAAAAAAAAAATCTCTCAATATATTTGATTTCAAACGATTCAAAATCACTCGTTTTCTAAAAACCTTCTATCGTGATCCGAGTGCATTTTCATTCTACAGAACCCATACACATGTCACAATGAGCTTTTTTTTCCCTTCATCAGCTCAAGCAACAACGAAAACATAAATACGAGACAGCATACTGTGTATGGATATGCCCTTCACTAATAGTTGTTCTGCACACTGAGAAACCTGACAGAATTTGTTTTTTTTTCGGCTCATAAAATATCCATACACATGTATATACAACCTTTATTAATCTGAGCTGTAATCCAAGGAAATAAGATATCTTTCTATTTAGTCAACTTTAACAATTTTAAACTTTTCCTTTACCATTGATAATTGGACAAAAAAAAAAAAAAAAAAAAAAAAAAAAAAGAAAGTGGTTACCAATGATCTCCAAATAAACTTATGAAAAGAACAATGAAGAAAAAAAAACGTGCCTATTTAAATACCGCCTAATAAAGTATTTCTTATGCCAAATTGTCTCTTCTATGGCTAAAAGACCTTGGCATATTTTAACAAAAAAAAACAAAAGTTATTTCTAAAAGCCTTTAATTTGAACTAAAATCACACATTTTAGAAATAGAACTTTAACACTTTTTTTCTCTCTCTTTTTTCCTTTCCCGAAATCAACTGTTTTGCCCTTTAAAGATCGCTAAGATGGACAGTTTGTCTGCACTGCAGGAGAAGATCAGACAATTTGGTATGCATGATGACGACGATAATAAAATCTTAGTGAGTGTGTGTGGCTTTATATTTAACCCTAATTCATTATTTGATGTTAGGGTTCACTATTAGAAGACAGTCCCAAAGTTACTGCTGATAAGCTTTATCTGTAACATGGCTTGGAATTCTTTGAAAACTATATCTGCTAGAAGTCTTTATTACCGAATTAGGCCCATGAATTTCAAGTTTTGATATTTGAGAAATTAATGCACTACTATACAAGCCTTTCTTTTGAAAAATTCATGCCTGCTTGCATTAAATTCTTATTTTTCACACGATTATCACATAGTCAACAACTTGGATACCCTCTTACAATGATTCCCATTGTAATTCTCTTAAGCACTATAAATACTATGGAAAAGTCCTTAATTTCATCTTCAAAACCATCCAAAATATTTCTATCAATCTCACAATGATGTTACCTAAATGCCTAATTAAACCAATAACAATTGCTTTGTTCATAGCTTTTTCTTTTGCCTATGATGAGGAAAAGTACCAAGACTTGCCCCTTGGATCCATCCATGATGCCTGTCAACCCTCCCTCCTGGGTCTCCAAGAATATACTGGTTTCCGTATCCAACACCAAATTTCTTTGGACTACCCGTTTGATCACCATACCCGTATCACTCGGTGTGTACGTAACGAAGTCAATGGCTGGGACTCATACTTCCCAATGAACCGCAATCAAGACATCAAGTGGGGCCATAGGTTCTGTACATCGCATCATAACCATGACGGTGCTTGCTACATTTTGGCACGTCGTAAAGTAGCTGCACAGAGAAATAGTGCCTTATTTTATCATGGTGACTGGGTCGGAGGTATCTTCCGATGCCCTGGTAATCTTGATGATAACCACATTCCCTGCACTAACGAAAATGCAATGCCACTTTTCCCTCTCTATGCTGACGAACCATTCTTTGAATGGGAAGACTTGCCCGACTTGCGACACTTGATTCGCCGTGTTCCCTTACTTGTGACTCTTACTGAAGGTGGTGTCCCTCATGCGGATATTTACAGAAAAGCCCCATACAATTGGTGGACTTATATCGACATTCATGAGTCCTATACTTTTGACAATGACGAGCGCAACATGTTACGTCTAGCTCTAGACTTTATGGCCAATGGATACTATTTTCTTACCAATTCATATGTAGGTCTCTTTTTTGTCCCTTTGACAGAAGATTATTATGCCGAGTTTGGTGACGGTAGACCTCGCAGAAACACTTACATGACTGCCGACAGACATCCGTTTGAAGCTGAAAATTGGACCAAGGAGCCTCCCTTTTTTCGCCGTCACAATTTTGAAACCGAGCGACTTGTAGCTGTTATTGATGATGATGACATTGAAATTAGTTCATTTATGTCCTCAAACAGCTTGTCCATTTCAACGTCACAAATTTTGAAAACATATGGATTTATTCCCAAAGATGTTCTTAATGATTATAAAAAGAACTTGACTGTCAAGTTTGAAGAGGCTATTCGTCATGAAGATCCAATGTTTTCACATCCTCCTCCTCCTACAAACATTGACGAGTTTCTTGACAATTCTTATTAGTAGTTTTCATAAGTAGTAATTATTTTAATATATGAGTTCTTTTAAAAAAAAAAAAAAAAAAAAACCATTCAGAAGTTTACATATGCAAGATTTGAAATACCAGTTAAAAGTTGAACATATTTTGTACTAGATTCCATAATTTTCTCATAATTTTTACATGAAATTTCAATTATTGAACTATTCAATGCCTCAATACGCATGAAGTTGAAATTTTCAACAGCTCCAAATAAAAGGCAATCAGCCCAGATTTTGTCACAAACAGCTTTTCCTTATAAATACTCTAAAAATTCTTCAAATACTTGTTTAAACTTATCTAGAAATAATCAATTCTTTAAAAAAAAAAAACTCATGCATTTTTCAATTGTGTATCGGGTCTTTATTTTGGTTGCGTCTGTAGTCACAGCCAAAATCATTTCCAAAAGCAATTTCTGTTCTCAGCAAGACATTTACGGTAATGATTTTTCAGGCGTCATTGTCCAACATCAATACACGGTAGACTACCCACCCCAAAACCACCTCAGAGTGACCCGATGTCACAAGGGCAAAGACCGACCCTACGATGCGTTCCTGCCTCTGCCACAGTCGCAGGATATTAAATGGGGACAAAAGTTTTGCACGGGCAATAAAGATAAAAAAGCCGTGTGCTATATTCTGGCACGTCACAAAACAACCTCCCGCCGCGTAGTTAGCTTGTACCCGGCAGGCGAATGGGTCGGCGGAATATTTCTGTGTCCGGGACACCTACTAGACGACGGCGAGCCGTGTGTCAATGAAAATGCAGTCCCTCTATGGCCTCTTGTTGCCAGCAAGTTTGCACACTTTGAAGAGATTCACATCAGCTCGACCTTGACGCGTGCACCCATTCTGGTGTCTGCGGATCCCAGCGACCCTACAAACAACATTCCTGTCAACTGGGCAAACTTCATTGACGTTTACGAGGAGTATGTTTACCAGTATGGGAGCTGGGAACCGCAGCGCATGATGGGGGACCTGGCCATCAACACGTTCCGTTCCGTCAGTGATATGGCCAAGTCGCCGTTCTTCCCTCGAACAAACCGTGTATACTTTGATCCTGGTGACTACCGTCCGCGCCGCTTGGTACGTGTATTAGAACCCAGACGACTTCCCGAAGAGGACCCAGACAATTTTGATCGGCGCTTGTCATCGGCATATTTTGATCTGCCAACGTTGGATGGTGATGACTACAAGAAGGCTCTAATTTCAATTACAAGCACTCAAAATAATGACAATAAAAAGGATAAGAAAATTGAATTACCAATTACTATGGGGTCTCTAGTTCAGTTGAGTTACCATGTTCCTCGGAGTATATTTGATAATCTTCTTCAAGCAATCTACACTTATAACTCTGTGGAAACTGCGGCTCTAAACGTGAATGACTCAAAATATCAACATCCAGCCCCCTTTCGAAATCCTTCCATTAGTCTTGATCAAATTACGCTTCAGTCCTAATGTCATTGAAAAAGCAAAAGAAAAAAAAAAAAAAAAAAAAAAAAGGTATCCATTAATATCAAGATGTAACAATTTCTATTGGATTTTTTTTTACATTTTAATAGATATAATTGACTATCAAAGCCGTATAATATATTGATTGAGCCATTGAAAAAGACCTGGTAATGTTTTCTTTGTCATTTTATTTTCAAGAGGAGAGAAAAAAAGTTTGTTGATAATGGTGATTGATGTAAATTTGTTGAAGCGTAATATGTGAGAGATGAAATGGTATTAAATGGTATTATTTGTCGATACATTAGCAAGTAGTAGTAGTAGTATTAGTAGTATAGTACATTTACTCTTCGTCAGTAGGAAGCTTCAAATCAAAGCCCCACTTCTCTTCGCCCTCTCTAACTTCGTAGTACTTCTTGAGATCGACTCCGTGATATTCGTGGTTAACCAAGTTGAACCAGGGGAAAACGTGTGTGAAGGTGGAAGAATATGTCGAGTTTCTGGCAGCAACACGTTGTAACCAAGGAGCAAGGTCCGAGTCGCCGTAAGGCTTGAGGCCCTTGGAGAGACGGGACTTGATTTCGTAACGGTCCTTGGTCACCTCGGGGGCGTTCTCAACGATGCCCTGGAATCGCTGGACGGAGCGGTTGTAAGAAAAGATAAAGCCGGAAGCAAGACCAATGAACGTGGCAATGCGGAAGGTGCGGGGCGAGACTTTTCGGCTCTTGCCCTCGGATTGAATGTGTTCACTCCAAACAAGGAAAAGTGGTGCGGATGCTGTGAAAAGAGCCCATCGGAGGTAATCAGAGGCTCTGAAGTATTTGACGACACGGGTGAAGTGAGGATCGATATCAATCAGCTATTTAGGAGGGGAAAAAAAAAAGAATGTTAGTGTTGGTTCAACTAGGGAAGCTTTGTTGGTCCAGCTCTCAGTCTATCTTTGAGATATTTTAAAGGTCGGTTTCAAAGAGGGAGGGAGTCTATCCAACAATAATATATAAAAGTGATGAGCCACAACATACCTCATATTCGCCCTTGATGGGGGTGACGTTCTTGAACTCCGACATTGTGTGTATATATGTGTATGTGTGTGTGTGTGTGTGTATGTGTTGAGGACTTAGGCAAGTAGAGAGGAAATTTTTGTTGAAAACAGACGGGCGGGAACCTATGCTAGAAGGGTGTGGGCTACGGGCGTAGGAGGGTTTTTCCCAAATAAAAGGATGGTTAATAGGCTCGAGCAGTAGGCCAAAAGTCAGCCAATAAAAAGTTGATGAATAAAAATCGCCGGGTCTTGAGAAGAAAAAAAAAAGGCAGTGTGACTGAGGAAAGGCTAAGTAGAGGTTTGTTACAATAAAGTTGTAATGTAATTTGTCATGTGATATTTGTAATGATGACTAATGATTTTATGATTTACGCTTTTCTATACATTAGTTTTTTTTTTTCAGGGACTTTGTGAACAATCAAAATTGATTTCAATTTTGAAATTTCATGGGGATTTGAGCAAAAAAGATCCAAAACTACTTTTAAAAAAAGATTTTGAAAAGAGATCATTTAGTCTAATCTCAATAAAAAGTTTAAAAACAAAAAAAAAATAACATTTCTAACCCAAACGACATGGCACACCCTTTGGTCTTTGCTCTGGAGAGGCATGGCAGAGAATTTTTTTAAATTTTTTTCAACGTAATAGTTTACACAAAAAAGCAAATCACAACTCTTTAACGAGAAGTGGCCTGGACCTTCTGCTGGGCACCCTTGGCCTGCTGCTTAGAGACCTTGGGAGCACCTCTGGAGTGGGCGACAGCGCTCTTGGCCTTGTCAGCACGCTCCTTCTTCTTAGCAGCCTGAGCAGCCTGGGTCTTGGACTGAACAGAAATACCAGCTCTGCGCTTCTCCTTGAGGACCTCAACGGAAGCACCACCGACAGCACGGAGGTTCTTGACAGTCTTGCGGGTGCGCTTCTTGGCAACCTCCTCAGTGATACCCTTCTTGTGCTGTTTGCGGTAGACAACGGTCCAGGAAATCTTTCTGGGGTTCAGTCTCTGGTGGAAAAGAGAAGCAGTCTTGGAGGACTGGAATCTGAAGATTCTAGAGTCGCCTCTGACGAAGAGAGTGCCTCTGCCAGGGTAGACCTTGGCGCCGGAAAAGGAGTCAATTTCAATCTTCATTGTGAACCTGAATTAAAAACGTATTAGACAAATATTTTCAACAAATAAGTTGTGAGTGCAAACTAAATAATCAGCATTTTAGCAATTCAAAGTGCTTGTTGTTTAAGCGTAACATTCAGTATTATCTCATTAATCAAAAGTTAACAAAACGTATCGTTGCAAAACGACTACATCGAGGTATAACAAGCTTTATTTCCAACATAATAATATCGACAGCATAGAGGGTATTCTAAGATTATAACAACAATATCAAGTCACTGGTATTTTAATTATTTTAAAGAATGCACATCACATAACAGAGTATACTGAGTACATACCTTGTTGATGTGGTAGGGTGTCGATGGATGTGAAGCCTGGGTAAGGTAGGTTGGCAAAACGGAACCAGAAGCGAGCCAAAGGGGGAGAGCAACCAGAGTCGGGAATTTTTTTTTTTTTTTTCCCTCCCTCTCTCGCGCTCACTTAAAGATTTGTGTGTTGCGTTGTAACACATTGTAACATAATTCTTTAGTAGATGTTGTAGCAAGAGAATATAAAGGTCACGTGTGTGTTATACCTGATATGGTATGTATATGTGACTGTTGTTTTTATTTTTATAACTTTGTGGTCTGGAGTATTATTCAGAACTAATTCTGAGTCTACCAGTCTACCAACACACATAACAAGCATGCTTTGTTAAAAATATTTGTTACAGAGTATTGTAACAAAATAGTCTACCTCCCTAATATGGCTGAAAATTTTTCTTAATTAGTGGGCACTGGAAGGAAAGCCGCAATATTTGAAAATCCTTTAAGGTTGTATTTTCTCGGTCCTTTTTCTCCTTTCTCTTCTCTCTTTTTTTTTTTTTTTCTCATCACACAAAACACCGGAGTGAAAATTCGCAGAGATGGTTAGTATTAAATTTGATGATAATTAACATGAGAGAAATGCAGTCCTTTATTAGAATTTTGGGACTTTACACTATATTTAACGTTTTTCAACATTTTGATTTCTATAGTTTTCAAGAGCACAGTGTCTTGTGAAATTTTTAGAATATCATTGCTGGAAACGATGAATTTTTTGTAAAATTTTGTAATCTTGTGGCCTATTGAAAGCATTTTTTAATTGTACTAACTATATATAATAGGCCCCTAAGACTAAGAAGGATCAAGAGAACATCAACTCTCGTTTGTCGCTTGTTATCAAGTCTGGCAAGTACACCCTTGGCTACAAGTCCACTATCAAGGCTCTCCGCCAGGGTAAGGCCAAGCTTGTCATCATTGCTGGCAACACCCCCCGTCTTCGCAAGTCCGAGCTTGAGTACTACGCTCTTCTCTCCAAGACCACTGTTCACCACTTCCAGGGTGGCAACAACGAGCTCGGTACTGCCTGCGGTAAGCTCTTCCGTGTTGGTGTCCTCGCTATCATCGATGCCGGTGACTCTGACATTCTCACTGCCGTTTAAATTATATTTTGTATAAAATAGAAAATTAATGGTAGTTGAATGACAAAAAAATAATATAAAAATTAATGACTTGCATGATAAAATGTGTTCGTAATGAAAATGTAATGACTTGTTTGGTTATTTATTATTTAAATTATATATATGATTGATCTACTTGGATTTATCGGGGTTCTTCCAGGGTCCCAGTGTGAAACCTCTCCAAGTGCCAGTAGCATTGAAACCTGCAGCAGCACCAGGAAGATCAATAACACGCTGGACCCATTTGTTAATAGCTGGGAATTCCTTGGAAACATCAATGCCCAGTGAAAAGGAGCTTCCAACCCAACCGACGGTGGTGATATCAGCAATAGAGACGTGGTTACCGACCAGGTAGCCCGTATTATTATCCTCGAGCTGCTTCTCTAGGACTGAGTAGAGTCTTCGAGTTTCTTCGGTGTAGCGCTTGATGCCGTACTCAATTTTCTCTGGAGCAAAGACCTTGAAGTGGTTAGCTTGGCCCTGCATCGGGCCGACACCTGCGTTTTGGAAAAAAAGCCACTCAACTGTTTGGAGGTACTCAGGAGTGCCGCGGGGGTAAGAAATTTTGTAGTCTTTGTCATACTTTTCAATAAGATAGAGTAGAATGGCACCCGACTCCCAGACATTGACAATCTTACCATCGTCAGAAATGTCAAGAATGGCTGGAATACGGCCATTGGGGTTGATTTCCAAGAACCAAGGCTCCTTTTGAACATTTTTGGAAATGTCAACGGTATGAGTCTTGTATGGCAGACCAAGGAGCGACAGTGCAACCGAGATCTTGACACCATTAGGAGTACCTAGTGAGTAGAGAGTGATTCCCTTGGAAGCAGGTGCATATTGTTGAGGAATTTTGTCAAAAGCCATTGTGAGTTGAGTAGTATAGCTTAATAAAGTTAAATCGGGTTAAATACGGTTAAAAAGGGTTGAAAAAAAAGTTAAACAGAGGTGAATTGAATTGAATTGAATTGAATTGAATTGAATTGAGACTAGAAAAGAGATCTTAATGAAGTTTTTAATTATATCAACTTCACTTGTGAATGTGGGATCTTTATATACATTGCAGAATTGCTTACAAATGCTCTCTAAAATGACGTTATTTCGCAACTCCGCTCAAAAAAAAAAAAAAAAAAAAAAAAAGAGTTGCATTTCATTTGTAAGCTGGCAGTCCTTTATCCCCAATTGCCCCCGTGGTTGTCTTTCGGAGTATTTCAAAAAAAGAGGATTCTCACGTCAAGTTGATCGTTGAAAGCGAAGAACCATTAGGATTCAGAGTTGATGAAAAATGTGCTTGAATCGGTTACAAACTATGTAATGGTGATGACAGCGTTTTTTTTTTTTTCTTCACTCAATCAAAGTACTAGGCAAGCCACGATTGAAAAAAAAAAAAAAAAAAAAAAAAAAGTTCCAACAGTCTCAAATTGATTTATCAAAGTAGTTTAAAATTTCTTTGGAATTATAATTATAAATTACATTATAATGTACACTTCTCATCTAGTTTTCATTTAAATGATGGGGTGAATGATCATCTAGATAGTGTATCTCCAAGTTTTAGCCATAGCAGATTCAAAATACATGGCCCCCCACATTTCCCATCAACTTTACAAATATCACGCACAATCAGCAATCATTTCTACTATCTTTATCATTTTTATTAATCAATGATATCCCCAAAACCGGGTCCTCTTTTTCCCGCGGCCTGTGTCTTTTTTTTTTTGTTTTTTTTTTTTGTTTTTTGGCCTCTTTTCTTGTTTGCTACTTTCCTTGCTGTAGTGAAAGGTCCCGTTGTAAATTAACGTGCGGCTCACTTCGCGGCTCTTTATCCGTTATCGCTCTTTAATTCTTCCGTAGCGCTCATTTTTTTTTTTTTTGAATGGCCAATAAAACACCGCTGTTCAAGTATTTTCATACCAGCTACTCGTTTTAAACGGCCATGTTGCCAGCATTTATTTTTTTTTTTTTTTTCAACCACTTTCTGAAGCCCTATTTTTTTTTTTCTTTTTTTTTGCAAATCTTAATTAGAAACACCATTTTTTACATATATTTGGTAAAATACTGGAGCTGGGTATCTCCTCAAAAAGTTTTGTTATATATATTATAAATACTACATTTTTTCTCAACGTACAATGCTCAGAAACTCATTTGTCAAACGGCCGCTTAGCTCTCTGAGACCATTGTCTGCAAGATCTCCCTCATTGAATCTGTTCGCCATGGCCTCCCGCAACTATCACTTCCCCGCAAATCACCCTATTCTTTCCAAACTTGCGGCTCATCCTGAAAATGCAGTTGCCATCCGTCACGTTCCCTCCGGAAATGCCTACACATATGGACAGATGCTACGTGACATTGGCTTCTGGCGCGAAAAGTTCCAGGAGCTGACCGGCGTATCCGATAAGGCTGGGCCCACCAGTACCAGTGCACGTATTGCTATTATGGGTGAAAACTCATATCAGTTTGCCGTCATGTTCTACGCCGCTCTGGCCCTGCCAAATACTCTTGCTGTCCCTCTCTGTACAAACCATACTGCTGCAGAGATTGAGTATCAGCTCAACGACTCGCAGGCCGAGATTGTCGTCACTCCAGTTCGGTTTCTCCCTAAAGTCGAGCAGTTTGCAAATGAAGCTGTCAAAACAACCGATGGCGCTGAAAAGTCACGAAAAGTCTTGACTTTTGAACAACTCCAGCCAGAACCAGCAAAGACAATCAAAGAACCAGTCGAGTTTTCAGATAGTGTGTCTAGCAGCGGTGCTGGCTACATGCTCTACACTTCTGGCACATCTGGTAAACCTAAGGGCGTTGTTACCCCTCTGTCAACATTTACTGCTCAAGCCAAGGCTCTTTCTGCAGCATGGGAAATCGATAATACTACTAATTTCCTTCATACACTTCCCCTCCACCATGTCCATGGCGTGCTGATTGCCCTAACTCTTTCTGTCTTGGCTGGTGGCCGTGTCGAGTTCCTTTTCCCCTTCAAGCCTGATTCTCTGCTGCATCGTCTTGCTGGTACAGATGTATTTGACGTTCTTGCATCTGGTGAGCGTGTGCCATCACCCCCCATTAACACATACACGGCTGTTCCCACAATCTACACACGTCTAGTCACATTTCTGGATGATCCTGCTAATACCGAGTTTTCTGCTTCTCCAGCCCTTAAGCAAGGTATCCGTAACCTCCAATTGGCCATGTGCGGCTCCGCTGCTCTTCCAGATCCTCTGCGATCGTCTTGGGACCGTGTTACTGATGGTGCAGTCCCATTGCTCGAGCGTTATGGTATGACTGAAACAGGTATCACTCTTACTCAGCCCCTCGAGCCTTCCAAGCGTGTTGGCGGTACTGTTGGTAAGCCAGCACCTTCAATTGTTGCACGTGTAATGGATATTAAGAACGGAAACAAGATTTTGTATCAAAGTGGTGACGGCGGGTTTGACAGTCCAGCTGTAATTCGTCCGGATACCATTGTGGAGGGTGATCTTGTCATGGGTGGTCCTACCGTTTTCCAGAGCTACTGGAACAAGCCACAAGCCACTAAGGAAACTTTTCTGGAGCAAAAATCACCTGAGGACGAGCGTTGGTTTATCACTGGCGATGTTGCGCGATATGATCCCCAAACTGATACCCTGTCAATTCTAGGCCGCTCGTCAATGGATATCATCAAGTCTGGAGGTGAAAAGCTTTCCGCACTTGAAATTGAGCGTGAGATTTTGGGTATTCCACAGGTGGCTGAGGTCGCTGTTGTGGGCGTTCCAGATGCTGAGTGGGGTGAAGTCGTGACTGCCATTTTGGTTTTGAAGCCTTCATTGACTGAACAACAAAAGAAGGAATTTACGCTATCATATCTAAAGGGTGAGCTTAAGAAGAAGCTTGCTGGTTGGAAAATACCCAAGAAAATGCTTGTGATTGACAAGATTCCTCGAAACCAAATGGGCAAAGTGAACAAGAAGTCTTTGGTCAAAACTTTTTTCCCCCAAGATTCAAAGCTTTAATTTAAACCATATGTAAATATTAGAATGCATTTTTTTTTTTTTTTTTTGAGCTGTACTTGTTGTCAAATTTTATCGAAAATTAAACTTGAAATCATTGAAGAGCCTGATTTCAGTGATTTATAGATACTTTAATAAAATGAAATTTTAAAAAGTTTTTAATTATTGATCTGTTTTCCGGGAATGTTACTATCGAGCACCCATATGTTAAGATTGCATTCAATTAGATACTTCAGTCTATTTTTTAGAATTGGATTCCATTAATTTCATATTTAAGTAAATGATACAAAAATATAATAAAATTATAAAAACTCTTTTTAAAACTTTAGGTGTTTATGATTGTGTTTATTTACTTTTTTTTTTTCATTATTTTGCATTCATTAATCCTAAAAGCTATGTACAATCTAGATTTTTTCATGGTCTCTTGGTATAAATTGCGGTCGCATATCCGCCAACAACAATATCCTGAGACACCGTCGTTTTATACTTGTGTCCACTTGGATCCTTAAACGTGAGAGGCTTGTGGTGAGCCAGTTGTAATCGGTTATTGTATGAATCCACATTATCAATGTATTCCACAGCCGCACGAACACCTTCCTCGGTGCTCTCCTCTACACCGTTTTCAATCTCTGGTTGTTTTTTCTTAGGCAAACTTGCATTTGCAATGGAACTTTCGAGTGAAGGAATGCGTTGTGGAGTCGGCAGACTATTACGTTTGCCAGTGCCAACTTGCCAAAAATCATTGCCACCCCAGATCAACACGTCTTGACCAGGGAGATCAGGGGTGCCATCCTTTTTGGTGCTACTGCTACTGCTACTGCTGACTCCTCCGAGAGCAACAGCAACGTGAGAGGGACCAATCGACCACTTGGTAATATCGATAGGAACTCTCTTTCCTAGGTCCTCAGAGTATTCCTTCAATTGGGCAAAGTACTTGACAGACGCAGGCGAACTTTGAGCGTGTACAAAGTTACCGTTGCCGAGCTGGCCCTTAAGTCCCTTACCAAACGCAAACACGTTGCGTGCAACACCATCAAGAACATCTTTATCTACAAGTGCCTTCATCTTTTCTTCCTCTTCACCTGGGAACTCACGGTAAAATTCAGCTGTGTTGAGGACCGGCTGAACTGTTACAAAACTGGTGCTACCACCAGCTGCAATGTTGGTAACAGTTGGCAGGATCTTGCGTGGGTATAGTTTATGGATAGGTAGAAGGGTGGGGACAGCAGCAATTGCATTCTTATAAGTGTAAGGTAGACCGAGTTGGCCAAGGGTATTGTCACCAAAGACGTAAACGTCACCGGTGAGTGTACGTGCAATCGAGTGGTAATCACCGCAGGCGATTTGATCAACAACCTTGTTTTTAAAAGACTTGATTTCATGGACAACACCAGGTTCTGGGGGGGTCTCAAATTGTGAAAAACGCGCAAGACCGTATTGACCATGTGATTCCTTTGGTTGATGTTCAGGGAACACACCGGACGCACCAGAAAACACGCGGCCCTTAGATGTGAGGACAAGAATGTGGTCGTTACCAGCCTGGACATCTGTGATGTACTCGCCCCAACCAAGTGCAGGCATATTGATAGTGGTATAAGAGACGCTATCCTTTGAGCGCCATATGAGTTTCCAAGGTTTAAGCCATGAGCTCTCGGAAATAGGTTTGGGACCGGTCTTGAGGTCCTTCTTACTTACAGGCCATGCATAGACTTTAGAGCCCGATGAATTGAGACCATAGACGGCCTTGTGTTCGGAAACAGTCACTTTTGTGATATTTTTACCCTTTAGTGTAACTTCAGGTTGGTGAGTGGGCTCAACTGATTTTTTTTTGACAAGATCTGTTGTTGTTGTTGTTGTTGATTGGACCTCGGATTGAGAGGATGGTGCACCAAAGTAGTCGTTGCCCCATTGCACAACGTCACCATTATCAAGAACAGCAACACCAAGATCTTCCTTAAGGACCACGTCGCGCAAAAGTCTGCCATCAAAGAATGGGATGCGGTAAGGTGTTTTGACGACTTGGACAAGAGACTCATAGCCTGGGGCTACTACGCCACCGGCATTAGAGCCCCAGATGTAAAGACCAGGGTATGATACAGGGTATTGAGAAGCAGGAAGACTAAAGCGTTTTTTCTTTGGCTTGATTGACAGATCTGTTTCAGTAGATTGTTGTTGTTGTTGTTGTTGTGGGGCCTCGTTTGCAATTACAGAAGAGCGAAGGTACTGTGAGTAGGCGAGGAGGCCAGCTGTGGTAAGAACAGCTGCAGAGGTTATTGATTTTTTGTGAGCAGATGAGATTCTGTTCATGGTATGTAAAAGATTTTCTGATTACTTGAAAATAGATAGATAAATAAATAGATAGATGATTGTCAAAAAAAAAAAAAAGTGATTGAATCCTTGTTTGAAAAAAAAAAAACTGAGTTGTTCAAGAAAGGGCCCTTTAGACTTTAAAAAAAAAAAAACAAATTTGGGGAGAACCCGTGGCGGTTAATAATCCTCGTGCGATGATTTGTGTTTGCCATTTGGCTGGTAAAAAAAAAAAAAAAAATTTTTTTTCACACATATAATTGCTAAATAGCTCTCTTAACAATCTCAGCCGTTTAAAGCCGCCCATTTTTCTGACTTGCCACACGTTTTTTTTTTTTTTTTTTTTTTTCTTTCCATTCCCAACTTAACCCAACTTAACCCCCTTGTTTTTCACCACTAGACCAACCAACAACAATTTATCCAAACACCTACCAGCATTACAACATGACCACACTAATAAGATGCATTGCACCATGTGGCCGACGCCAACTGGTCCGATCTCCAATCACTTCAACTCTACTCAATAAACGCAATTTTTCATCTTCACTGCTATGTCGAGACTCACATTTCGATACTCGGAGGTTTATGATTCAACTTGAGCGTCAAGGATTTTCAGCAACTCAAGCCGAAGCTGTACTCAAGGCAGTTGCATCAGTGATTGATGATGGTATTGGGAACTTACAGCGTAACTTGGTATCTAAAGAAGAATTTTCACGACAATCGTATCAGCAAAAGGTTGATTTTGCCAAGCTGCGGAGTGAACTGCAAACTTTGGATAAGACCGATGCGACGAGAATTGCAACAGAAAATGAAAGGCTAAAGACAGACATTGATAAATTACGTCAAAAGTTCAAGGAGGAAATTGCAAAACAACAAGCATCTGTACGATTAGACTTGAATCTTGAAAAGGGCCGTGTAAGGGAGGAATCATCTAAGCAAGAACTTAAGATTGCAGAAACCAGATCGAGGATAGATCAAGAAATGTCAAATTTCAAGACTCAGATTGAGGCCACCAAATTGCAGGTGGTTCAATGGCTTATTGGTGTTTGCACTGGTGCCTTTGCACTGGTTCTTGCCTATATTCGTCTGTTGACTTGAAAAAAAAAAATACCATATAACTTTTTTCAAAAGCTTTCAACTAAATAGAACAAAAAAAAGTTAATTTTTTTAAGAAAAATGATACAAAAAAAAAAATTAAAATTTACATAAAAGTACAATAATATGAATGGTGGTGGGGGTTAGACATTAATAGAGGGGGGGGGTGATGACATAAAAAAAAGGACGCATTTACTGGAAGAAAAGTTCCTTGAGAATACGAGCAGTATCCTCAGGAGAGTTGACAGCATGGCCAATGGTTCTATCGTCAGTGTAAATTTCATAGTCATTGCCGCCCTTGTAGGACTTGTCACCGAAAAAGTGGATATTCTTGAAGCCCTCAGGGACAACGTACTGGAGGCAGTAAGTCTTATCCCAGCCAGTGGGGAAAACATCAAAGGAGATTTGGCCACCAATGGAGTAAGTAAGACCATAATCAGGGAACTCTTCCTTGAGAGCAGCAACAAGCTTCTCGCGGATCTTATTTTCTTTATCAAAGGCCTCGTATTCATTACGTTCCTCGGTGCTAGCATTGCGGCCAATGGGGGAGACGTTGATCATGCCGTTTCTAAATTCAATAAAGGTACCTCTACGCTTAGGCAGTTCAATATCAGCGAGGTATCTGAGGATAAAGCGAGCGAGTTTGTTATACTTTTCATCACCGAGCCAATTAATAAAAGATTGGGAAGCCATTTTTTCACCAAGACGGTAAGCAGTCAGGCCATTTTCGGAAAAGGCAAAATCGAACTGGGAAATGACATCGTTACCGAGCTGTTCCTTTTGTTTGGCAAGATCGGAACCACCAACAAAGCCAATGGTACACTTTTTGCGGAGCTCCTTAAGCAGATCACGCATCTCATCGGAAACAACCAGACGGGCAGGGGTCAATGTTCCGTCAACATCAAACAGGCAGATGGTATCGGGGAATTCACGTTCGGAAAAGGGAGTAACAGCGGCAGACATTGTGAATGGAATTGAAGGGATATATAGAAGGATGTATTAAAGATATGTGGAAAATATATATATATGAAAGAAGAAGAAGAAGAAAAAAAAAGGGGGTAGAAGAATTAAAAAAAAAAAAAAAAAAAAGAATAGGAAGAAAGAAAACAAAAAAAGGATCTAAAGATAGAATTTTTTATTTTTATATAATATAAGAAAACTCAACAACAATACAATCAAAGGGGGTTCTTTTTTTTTTTTTTATTATTATTATTATTATTATTTTGAGTATATTTTTGGTAAGCCACGCATGGGAGGCTTCCATTACAACACGTATATGAAAACGAAGGGAGTTTTTTTTTTTTTTATTTTTTCAAGTTACATTATATACAATTGTAACAAAAAAAAATAAATACTTTCTTTTAGTAAATATACAAATATAAATACAAAAAAAAAAAAATTAAAAAAAAACAATTGTATTCATCGTCATCATCATCAAGTCAAAATTTTTTATTATTTTTATTTTTGTTTTAAAAAAGCACCCTAAAAGTTTACAAAAAGACGCTTAGGCAGAAGCAGACTCAGGGACGTAGTCAGGGAAGTTGGTAAGAGAGTCAAAGAGGTTGCCCTTCTTGGTCAAGAACTTGACAAAGGAACCATCATCCTTGATCTCACCAGCAGCACGGCGCTGAGCATAGACATCACGGTCAAGGTTGGTGAAACCCCACTTCTTGGAAATGATAATCTTCTGCTGACCAGGGAATTTGTATCTGGCACGACGGAGACCCTCAATGACAACAGCCTTGTTGGAATCCTTGGTGCGGACAGAGACAATAATCTGGCCAATGTTGACACGGGCGGCAAGACCCTGGGGCTTACCCCAGGCACCACGCATACCCTGTTGCAATCTATCGGCACCGGCGCACGACAACATCTTGTTGATACGGAGGACGTGGAAGGGGTGGACACGGATACGGAGATGGAAAGATTCTCTGCCAGAGACCTTAGTGATGTACTTGTTGGCGCAGATACGGGCGGCTTCAAGAGCTTCAGAAGAAAGCTGTTCGAGCTCGTTAGAGACGAGGTGGACACAGAGAGGGAAGTCGTCAACTTCAGCTCTCTTTCTGCCGAGATCGTAGATTCTAATCTTGGCGTCGGGGACACCACGATTGTATCTAGACTTGGGGAACGGCTTGTTCTTGCAGTATCTGTAACATCTAGCGGGACGGCGAGCCATTTTGTCTAAAGGAAATGTATTAGAATATTTGTAGATGGAATATATGAAAAGAGAGGGAGAAAGAGAGACGATGGGTAAAAAAGAAAAAGTAAAAGAGTAAATATAGTAAAAGGTAAAGGTATTTATAAGGATGGCGTCAATTAAAATAGAATTACAAAGACACCAAAGTTGATTTCTAAGCAAGGTATAAATATATTTTTTTAATAAAAATTTTTCATGATTGCTAAATTTTCTTTTATTTCAATCAAAAAAAAGGCAAATGGTAATAAGTATTTCATCAATTTTTTTTTAAAAGAATATGATTATAGTCATATCAAGACTGAAAATATAATATTAATAGAAATCTGTAATTTGAATATATATATATATTCCCATCATCATCATCATCATCGTCATTATCAATTTAGTGGCAAATGGGAACATACCAGGTGCTTAACAGGGGGACTTGTGCTGTGTGGTCGGAGGGAAGAAAGACTGACACGGAAGGATTTCAAAAGGAAAAAAAAAAAAAAAAAAAAAAAGAGAGAGGAAGAGTGTGTGTGAGTGTCTGTGTGGGAGGGAAAAGCCATACAAGAAAAAAATTTTTGTGAGCGGTGACTGAAGATGACTGTGCTCTTCTCTATATGCTTACAAATCAGTTATGAGGGGGAAGGGGGAGGTAAGCTGTAGTAATGGTGGTAGTGAAAAATGATTTGTAATAATGTTACAACATTTTTTAAAAATGTGTTACACTAAGTAATAGTTTGTTACATATATGTTACAGTTACAATTGATTGCAACTTTTAAATGAAATATTTCATCATTACAAAAGAAAGAAAAACAACAACAACAACACAAAGTAACTCAAGTGCGGCTGACAAATTTACTAAGCAATATAACCATTTTAAGCAGTGTGACTGTCTTTCAAATAAATAATACTGTGTAAATATCAGAACAGGTATTAAGGCACTACACATTCTTCAGTCTGGTTAGATCAACAACATCAATTGGTATCATCATCATCTTCAACACCACCAAACAAACATTAAACGAACAAACAAACAAGGTTTGTTCATCACAAAAACCGCTCATCAATCAAACGTTATTATGATGGCAAGATGAAAAGAAGAGATAGAGGAATTTCTTATACTTTAATAATTTAGAAAATAAAAGAAAAAAAGAAAAAAAACTGCGCTCATTTGATTTTGAGATGATTTGAACTGCCCACTTTTTTTTTTATTTATTTATTTTTTTTTTTTCCGCATTATATTATCATCATAATAAAATTCTCTTTCTTAACAAATTTATAAAATAAAATTATAATTTTTTTTTAAGGCGCGTTCATACAGACTGATAGACATACTATCTTGTGTGTACATAAGGGATAATACAGAATACAGTTACTTGTAAATAGGGACTTGAATATATCCCAATAATGGCCAAACTATTCTAGTGGTTTCCCCCATATTATTAAATTTTAAACTTACACTATTAAAAGTTTCACCAAATTAACCAAAAATACCGTTTAATTTAGTATTGCATGGCTTAACTTTTAATGCTCATAAGTATTGTTACTGATGAATAAAAAAAAAAAGAAAAAAAAAAAAGAAGGCAACTAATTATTCAGATTGTTTTGAACTCTTTTGAAATGTCTCTAAGTTTTTATTTTTATTTTTTTCAACCATTTCAAAACATTTAGTTTCTTTAGTATTTGTTTAAAATGGCGCAAAGACGGGCAAATTATAATAAGATAATAAAAAAAAACAAAAAAAAACAAAAACAAAGGCTCAATTGTAAAATAGACGTATATCAATTTCAAAACAAAACAAAAACACCATTCTTTTTCTTTTTTCTTCCTTTATTGCGAAAATCCTTTTTTTTTTTTATTCATATTCCCCCTCCCCCTCATCTTTATCCAACCAAGTTACTACTGGTCATCATGATAACAATTGTTGTTTATTTATTTAAATTTATTAGCCAACGTTTCCTATTTTTTTTTTTTTTTTTTTAATTCCCTCCTTCCCCCGGGGTTTCATAATTTTTGTCCTCTATCATCATAATAACCAACCAACAAACCAGCCGATAAGACTTAATCTATTTCTTTTATCTTTTACAATTATCTCTCTTTTTTTATTTTTATTTTTTTTAATACATTTGTCACGGTCATACAGAGCCCGTTTTTATTTTTATTTTTTTTTATTATTTTTTCTTTAATATATTTTCTTTCGGGTCTTTAGTTTTTTTTTTTTTTTTCGGAACCTTCGGCCTTAATCACACGTAAACCTTGAATTAGTAACATACCACGAGATGACATTCCATTTTTGAAATATTAAAAAAAATTTTTTTTTTCTTATTTTCTTATTTTCTTTTGCATTTCATCATCATCATCATCATCACGCGGACATTACCCTTACATAGTCATGAGTCGTGTGCGGTGTCCTTGCGGTGCCTCGCGCTCTTGTAGAGTCCGACAAAGGCCTCCTAAAAACCCGTTAGTAGTTTGTTGCAACTTATGGTAAAATGCATCATTTGATGCGTGTGCGGCTCCGGAGACTCGGAAGAAAATTCCCTAGTAGTATATGGTCTGTAAGAATATTTAGTAACGAGTGTTTTACCAGCCAACCACGATTCTAGAAAAAATAAAAATAAAAATAAAAAAAATAAAAATAAAAAAATTTTTTTTTTTTTCATATGACAAGCAGTCTCCAAATTTGGAATTAAATTTTTTTTTTTTTTTTTCTTCTTTAAAACTGAACAGAAAAAGGAAGAACCGCAAATTTTTTTTTTAATTAGAAAATTGACATTTTTTTTTTTTCATAGTTACCCCGAACCTAGCCGAAATTTTTATTTTTTTTTTCACTCTTTATATAAATATTCTACGATATCCCACCTTTTTTTTTTTTTTTTATTTATTTTATTTATTTTCTTTCTTTTCCTTCCCCCCCTTTCTTATCTATCCTTTCCTCTCCCCTAAAGGTCTTTCAGATATTCCCATATCCATTCATCCAGCCCTACATTTTGCATTAGCAATCTCATTAATACTTGTTCAGTATATATAATACCAGTTTCATACACAATGAAGATTTTCTCATCGCAACACGAATTCGGCTACTCCTGGGAACAGGTCTCTGCTGCCAACTGGAAAAAGTACCCCAATGAAATGTCAAGCCATGTTGTGGCCGTCGACGTTCTTCGCCGTGAAATCGACCCCAAGTCAGGTGTCCTCCGCACTGAACGTCTTATCACTTGCCAACAAGCTATCCCCAAGTGGATTCTCGCCTTGGTCGGTGGCTCCAACATTTCTTATGTCCGCGAAGTCTCAGAAGTCGACCCTCAATCAAAGACCCTAACTCTGCGGTCAGTCAACCTTACCATGAACACTTTACTTTCTGTCTACGAAACTGTCGTCTACAGTCCTAACCCTCAAAACCCCATGGCTTCTACTCTTTTCAACCAAGAAGCACGCATTACAGCCTATGCATCTTTCAAGCGCATCTGCAACAAGATTGAGGACTGGAGTGTCGAGCGTTTCAACCAAAACGCAAAGCTTGGTAAGGCAGGCTTTGACAGTGTTCTCAACAAGATTTATGAAAAGGTCCAAGAAGGTGTCTTTAGAGAAGAGCATGCTAAGCTCTAAATTTGGTCCCTACTAGGTCATTGTCTTAACGAAAACTTATTAACTCTGTGTGTGGTGACGTGAGTGTGTGTTGTCTGTGTGGCTCAATCCCGTCAAAACCCGATACACCACCAAAAAAAAAAAAAAACCTTGTTCAAAATGAAAACCCTTCAACCACCATTCTCCGCCTGTGAACATATTTCACTCAAAAAAAAAAAAAAAGAAAAATGTCTCGCAGAAATCGAAGCTCATTTGAATTGGTACACACAACACACAACCAATACACAGACTTAAAAAACGGTACCCCTTAAAATATTTTGCATTTTGTTTCTTTTCTGTTTACTTTTTTTTTTTGTTTGCATTTCTACAATTACACTTGGATACCCCCCCTTTACATCATTTTACTCATATTGTACTTTATAGAGATTTAACGAGTTATGATATATAAAAATTTGCATTAATTGAATAGCTATCTTTGAAATATATATATATTTAATTTATATTATAATACTATGCACCGAGCCAGGTAATCAACACCATACCACTTACTGCTTAATGAGAAGGTGGATTCTGTGGTTAATGTTGATGAGCTGGGTCTGTTGATCCTGGAGATTGTACTTGCCAGCAAAGTCAGCAGCGTTCTTCATAGATCTGGCAAAGCTGTTGAGCGAAGCAGACAAGGAAGCGTCAGCAGGGCCAGTGCCAATGTTGAGGAGAACAACTTCAGAGCCGGAGGTAATGGACTGGAAGAAGTTGTTAAGGAGAACACCAGAGACGGTGGAAGAAAGGCTGTTAGCGTAGGGAGAAAGCAAGTTGTTGACATTGCCAACAGCATTGTCAATCTGGGCATCAATACCAGCAATGACAGCAGAGATGGCAGCAGGGCTAGCATGCTGGCCTTGGGCTTGGAGTTGGCTAACAAGAGTGTCAATGCTCTGGCTGGCAGTGTTGACAGTGGAGGTAACACCCTCCATGACACCAACGTCACGCTTATGGTGAGAACCTTTGGGGACTCTGGCAGCAAGGCGCTGCTGCGTACGAGCCATGTTGCTGACAATCTTCTGGTCAACCTGGAGCTGCTGGGCCTGGCCAACCAACTTATTCATGTTGTTTGCAAGAGACTGGATAGAGCCACCAAGAACAGCATCAATAGGCATGCCAACCAAGTTGGAGATGGCGACTTCAGTACCATCTGTGAGAGATTGAAAGAAAGGTCCAAGAATGGCACCCTCAACTGCCTTGGAAGCACCAAAGGTGACGGGACTCAAGAGATCGGCTACAACGCCAATTGAGTTATCAATCTGACCATCGAGACCGGTGATGAAAGCCTTAACAGCGTCGGCAGTGGGGTGGCCGTCATTGCTTTGGAATCCACGAACAAGAGATTCAACCTGTTGGCGGGCGTTGATCATACCGGACTTGGCACCGTTAACAATGACGTCGACAGGGTTGTATTGGTCACGACGCTCGTTAGCGGCAGCTGAAACAAGCATAGCCAAGAGAGCAGAAGAAAGAACAAACTTAGTGGCAACCATTTTTGAATGAGATTGAAAAAATAAATAAATAAACTAGTTAAAAAGATTGAATGAGAAGTGTCGATTGGAAGACTGAGTTGAAGCTTATCAATGTTGATTAATTGATTGATATAGAAAAGAGAAGAGAAGAGAAAAAAAAAATCATCAACTTGGACTTTTCAATGGATATAAATACTTTTGAGAATTAGAAGATTAATAAAAAAAAAAAGAAGGGATATTAGAAGGCTCATGTTAACAATTAGTGCATGATAATTGATGAAATTAAAAAAAAAAAAAAAAGAATAGGCTAATAGGATTAGTCAAGTGATAATAAAACCAATAATAAATATCAATTTGAGGGTAGAGTGAATATAATTGTTGAAAGAAGATTGTGATAATAGGGGGAGAAAAAAAAATAAATTCTTTCAATTCTTTCCAGATTGAGAAAAAACAAGATTAGCGAAAAAGTTTAGATTAAAATCTAAATTATATTTGATAAATTTTTTTTTTTTTAGCATCAGACAAAATTATAAATTTAAGTTAATTTCAGAAGATGAATAGATTGAAATGAAGATAATAGAATAACAAAGAATTAATGTTATTAGGAATTGGATAGGAAGAAGAAAAAGAAGAAGAAGAAAAAAAAAAGTTTGAATAAGTTATTTACCATTTCGCATGAATCTGTAAAATAATCGTTTTAAACAAGCTTCAAAACATTTTTTACTGTCTGAAAACTTATCCGTAGAAAGGGATTTTTATTTATTTACTTATTTACTTATTTACTTATTTATTGATTTATTAAATAAATAATTTCAAATTAAAGGCAAAAAAAATAAAATAGTCAATTGCTTTTTGAAGTTGAAGTTGATATGAGATGCGTACAATCCCTTTTTTTTTTTTTTTTTTTTCTTTTTTCTTCTTCTATTTGAGTTGTCATTAAATGGGAAATTAAAGAATAAAAATTAACTACTGTTATTATTACGGGGGGAAAAAAATAAAAAATAAAAATTAACATGCAAAGTATGGCAAATTTCTCTTTTAGGTGTTCAAGATTATAAAATGAACAATTCACGTGATGTCACTATATAGACAAATTTTGGTTTTTTTTTTTTTTTCTTTCTAACGCAATATTTTTACCACCATTTTTCTTTACAATTTTATTTAATATTAATAAATTAATAAAAAAAAAATTTCATTTTTCAAGCTTTCCCAAAACATGTCACAACAAGCGGCTTCTTCACGAACAGCAAATCTTCTTCGTATGTTTTAATTTTACTGATATTGCTTTTTATTTTTTATTTTTATTTTTTTAATTTTTTCCGAGATTATAATCGTCAGGGGAAAATGAAGAATTGAGAAGGAATAATTTGAAAAAGAAGAACCCTTTTTTTTTTTTTTTTCTTTCTACCGAATAAGTGGAATGATTGACAATTTTAAAAATGAAATGGAAAAGAATTTCTTTTATGAATAATAAAAGAAAAAATTGATGACGATACTTTTATTACAATATATATATATATTTTTTTTAAAAAATATGGAATGACGATGAAATTTCGAGGAATAAATTTTTTTTTTTTTTTTGAAAATAAAAATAAAAAAATGGATTGATGATGATAATAATAAGATTAAATAATAATATTAATATAATTTTTTTTTTCCTTTACAGAAAAAGTCAACATTGCAACAGTCACACTTGCCAATGAATTTAAACAAATAATAGATTTATCTAAGGTATGTTTTATTTCTTTGATTATGAAAATGATTTCAAAGGAGGGGTAATTACCAAGATTTGCATTTGTAGTATTTTATTAATCATATCTCATATTACATATTTCATACTAATTATTTTATTATATTTTAGAATTCGGGCAAAGATAGTGCAACGGTCGCCTCGGAGGTATACCAAACCGAGGCCAGTACAGCTTCCATAGTTCATGCAGCCGAGGACCTGCTGGCAGTCACTCGAGTGTTAAAAGAAGCATGGATTCTGGGACAGGTTCGGCCACAAGAAAGTGCGGAGCCTGTATTAAAGGCACCCGATGGTAAAATCATTGATGTGACTGCCATGGCGGAGCAGCTTCTTGATGAAATTCTTCAGGGAAGTTAAAAAAAAAATTGTTCAACATCTATATAAAAACAAAAAAAAATTGAGTATTATACAACGGGATAGAATATATTAAAAAAAATTAAGGAATTGTCATTACTAAAAAAAAAAAAGACTTCATTACATTCATTATTTCGTTTTCGTTTTTATTTGCATCATCATCATCATCATTCATTCATTTCATAGCAGTCATTAACGTTGTTGGGTCAAAAAATAGTGGGTAGGTTCTGATGACGGTGTCGGGCCTCCTACTACTCCTCCAGTTTTTGTTCCCATTGCACTTCCAAGGCCATTGGGTGTGACAATAATACCCATGCTATTGTTCATGCTGCTAGAAACTACTCGCCGCGGGCCAGCATTGCGTTTGGGTCGGTTTGCAGGTGATATCATGGTTGGATGGTCTGGGGCTAATCGAAACTGATCAATGTGAGGTCTAGTTCTTGTAGGGGATACAGAGGCAGACTTGGACTTTGCAGATGAGGGCTTGTTTGATGGCCGCAAAAGATGAGGAGACGAAGAAGGAGACTGCAAAACATTACGAAGATTTATAACTCTGCGAGCTCGCGGCCTGGGAGATACAGGTTCTGAGGGAGGAGGAAGAAGCGAGGCTAGCGATGTAGACACATCTGAGTCTGCGTCTGAAAGACCTGTTGTGTCTGAAAGGGTATCAAAGTCAATGATGAGTGGTGGGGTATTAGTTGTGCTTATCGGATCAGAGAATAATTCAAATGAAGGAATAGGTGTAGAGATGGAAAGGCGGTCAGGACGTATTGATTTTTTATCATTGAAAGGTGAAGGGGTGGAAAGAGCAGCCAGAGTAGCATTTGTTTGAGCAAGGGTTTTTATTTTTGAAAGAGCAGATGTTGCCAGAAAGGGGAAATCAAAGATTGGTGGTGGTACATGTTTAGGGTCTGCAACAGGTGGGATTGGGATTTCTTTAGTAGTCGTGGGACTATTTGCTGCTGTGATTTGATAGACGATTTGTGGGATAGTGTCTCTGAGGACTTCACGGATCTCTATCTCAACCTCGCGCTTGAGCTGTGCTGAAACGCTGGGGAAATCATCAAGGGAAGAAGATAATTCGAGGGATTGGAGCGGATCGCTATCGAAAACCATAACGGCACCTTTATTTTTGGTGACAACAAGGGAGACGGTGCCGCTAAGACGTAAGTCATGGATGGTGAATTCGAGGGGTAGTGCTAACGGTGTGAGGGCTCCAAGAACGTGCGGCAACGCTAGTGCTAGAGAGGGCTGTAGATGGGAGAGATAGTAATCATCAACACCAACACCAACACTACCACTATTACTACTACTACTATTATTATTACTATCAGCGTCGTTATTATTACTACAGTTAAACTTGGATCTTAGTTGTTGATCTTGTTGTTCGTCTTCACCAAGCATGGCTCCACGGAGAAGATTTGCTTGGACACAAGTACGCAAAGCTATAGATGCGTTGCCAGCATACTGCATTGCGAAAACAGCCTTGACACGGTCACTAGCCACATCTTCGACTGCCTGGATATGGATACTAGGTGGTGTGTCACCTAGGTAAAGTCTCTGGAGAACAACAGGACCTGCAACACCTTCTGGGGAAGGACCTTTTGCCAGTGCGGTATCGATAGCTGCCTTGATTTGGGCGAAATTTGAGTTGTCGACGAGGGAGGGGTTCCACGAGAAGGTGAAGGACATGTGGGGAAGAATATTTGAGGTAGGAGATTTAGTTAAAGATACTTAAGTGTTGGTATAAGTAAAGAAATTTGGTTGGGAAAATGATTTTTAGGAGATTGGTTAGTTGTAAAATTGTTGAGCGTGTTGAATGGGCTGTGTGTGTAGGTGATGGCGATGATGACGATGGAGGTTGGCTGGTTTGTTGCTGCTGCTACTGCTGTATTGTTGAGATAATTAAAAAAAAAAAAAAAAAAAAAAAAAAAAAAAAAAAAAATTTAAATTAAATTAAAAATAAAATAAAATAAAATAAAATAAAATAAAATAAAATAACTTTAATAAATTAAATGGAATTTTAAGGATTCGAACATAAAGTCTTGACATTTATAATTGCTTGGTGGTAATTGTTAAAATATTTTTTTGTTCTGTAGATAAACATGGTTTCCAACCCAGTTCTATGTCAAGCCAATTTATATATAGAAAAAAAAAATGTTAAATCCCTAACCCGCATTTTCTTTCTTTTTTCCTTTCCCCCTCATTTTTTTTTTTTTTTTTTTCACGTTTTTTTTTTTTACCCCCCTGAAATTTTTTTTTTTTGTTCCCCCGGATTTTCACGTGCAAAAAACGTCAAAAGGATGGGCTGATTGCGCAATGAGGCTTTGTTGCAGCCCGTCGACGAATCAACAAAATTTGAGTAGATGATGAGCAGACGCAACAAGTTTAAATAAGCCGTGTTGCGCGTCCAAAAATAAAAAAATAAACAATGGAAATGAAATTTTTTATTTTTTCATTTTTTTTTTTTCATTTTGACTGCCGTTAGAACTTTTTCTTCTTCTTTTAACAGTGCAAAATAAATAAACTTTGAAAAAAAACTTTTTTTTTTTTTTTTTTTTTTTTCTCTGCAATGGCTCACGTCAATTCTAACAATGTAGTAGCAGTACACTTCATAGCCGCTGGTCCGCAAATAGTTTTTTTCTCTAGATGAATTGGACTTATAAGTCCAATATATAATTATATATTGGATCAATTGAGTTTTTTGGCAGATTGAATTCCGTCTTTTCCCCCCTCTCTATTAGTTTTAATTTACTTGTGTCCGAGGCAATTGCGGAGGGATCCCAAAGTTGAAATAAAAAGAAGGGAGAAAAAAAAATTTTTTTTTTCAAAGACTTAGAAAAGGAAACATAATGGTAAGTGTTCAAGTTTAATGAAACTCCACATAGTCTTTATATCGATTATTAACTTGACATGTTGCATTGTTGCGAGGTCTAATCTAATCAATCGTGTTGATCTTTAGTGGATTTTGCGGATATACTTATCCAAACGAATTTCTAATTAGTATTACTTGAATTGATATAATTTTCAAACTGAAAAAAAAGATGAAAGCTATTGTTAATGTGAAAAAAAAAAAAATTTGTTGCACCGCATAAAAAATGAACCAACTCAATGGAGAAGAGAAATGAAAGAATTCGATTGTTATAAGTTTTTTTTTTTTTTTTTTTTTTTTTTTTAAAAAAAAATCAATTGAAAAATAAATGAATCAAACTAGGACGGATTCTAACTGGCCAATCATTCATAGTGGAGGGAGTTTTTCCTACATACATTTTCATACATTTTATATATATTAAAGTAAATAAATAAAGAAAAAAAAAAGCATTTTTGGGTGGGACGTATCCGCCGTAGCATCGGCTGAAGGGGAGTTTTTTATGAAAAAAAAATGCCGGGAGGCGACTGGCTAGTATGCAGCAGCAACAGCAGCAGAAACAGAAACAGAAAAAAAAAAAAAAAAAAGCAGTTCCGGTGGTGAATCGACGAAAACCTACAGAAGCAGCCGAAGCAGAAGTAGCAGAAGTAGCAGAAACAACAGCAATAGCAATTGAGTAAGATATATATATATATATATATATCTCATTTGATCTTGAGTCAAAGAATCAAAAAAAAAAAAAATTAAAATTAAAAAATAAAATAAAAATAAAAGGTGATAGACAGTAATGTCGGTTCCAATCTTAAACTCGGGCAGACCCAAAAAGCCCAGCTTGTAAGCCGAGGAGTTCCGTAACGCTTGCAGATTTATTTCTCAGTAGCAGCAGCAGTAGCAGCAGTAGCAGTAGCAATTGAAGACCTGCGGGGGAGAGAGAAAATAAAAAAAAAAAAGGAATTCGTTTTTTTTTTTTTTTTTTTTTTTTTTTTGGTTTCTTCTCGTGAACATTCTGAATATCATCATCTTGTTGAAGTAATTTTTTTTTTTTTTTTCTTTTCTTTCATATAAATAGAGCCGGTTATCCCCCGATTTTTTTTTTTTTCATTGATTTTCTTAGCCATTTAAAAGATTTCCTAAATAATAAACCACCACACTACATATATAAATACAATCAACTTTCCTTCAACACACTAATACCTCAATTTTTTTTTTTTATTTAAATAATTAATAATCACCATCTCACCAATTCCAAAAAAAAAAAATGACTATCCGTACTCCAATTGTCTACTCTGACATTGTTGAAATTGTCGAACCTGAAAACAATGGCGAAGGTGGTATCAAGGTCGCCACTCTGCGCTCTAAAATCGCCCTCGAACCCGGCCAACTTATTCTTAAAACCCCACTCACTTACCCAGCACCTCTTTACCCCACCCGTGACTTCACAACTGTCCAGATCGAAGACAAGGGCCACATGAAATTTGAGAACGAGTTCGAATACATGAACCATTCCTGTGCACCTACCGCTGCCCTCACCATTGACGTCGACCCAGAATCCGGCGCTGCTAATGTTAATATCAAGGTCCTTAAGCCCATTGCTCCAGGCCAAGACATTACATTTTTCTACCCTTCAACTGAGCTTGAGATGGATGAGCCCTTTGACTGTTGGTGCGGTGCCCCCACCTGTATTAAGCATGTCTCTGGAGCCCGTGCCATTCCACTTGCTGATCTCGAGGCCAACCATGAAGTCTGGGGTATCACTGACTACACTCTCAAGCAATGCCGTGGCGAGTAAGCTTGTTATTTGAGGTTTGAATGAGGAAAATATGATAAAGATGATAACGATGATTTATGATGGTGAAAAATTAAAAAGTTAAAAAATTAAAAAATAAAGACATTTTTTTTTTTTTTTTTTTTGAAATATCGAAATGAGAAGAAGAAGAAGAAGGTTTGGTGGGGAAAAAGAAAATGTAATATAATAGTTGTAATATGAAATGTAACATAGTTGTAACAAAGTGAACCCTTGCTTTCTTTTTTTTTTTTTTTTTTACTGCTAGTATATAGTAGTTGTATAGTAGTTTGTAGCAGTTATTATTACGCAGCTAATATAATAATAAAAAATTAAATAAAATAAAAAAATACTCCCTTTAACCCTTTTGTTGCCATCACCAACAAGGCCTTGTCTAAAAATATCCTACTCTCCAACCTACTTAACAGACCGCCACTACATGCTCCAAAAAATCAGAAATAGCCTAGGTGCATCCCTACCTCTTCACCGCTTGTCCTCCCAGGACTTTTTTATCGAACTTGACGAACCACATCGCGTTTGGACCCCAGGAAGTTCCATCCGTGGTAACGTTGTACTCATCCTCAATCACGACCAACCAGCTTACCTTCTCGAGTGCTCTATTCAAGGCTCTATCACCGTTAAAAACCCCCTAGTCAAGGGTAAACATTTTAGATACCCCCTCTTCTCAGATTCAATCATCCTTTGGGGTCACCGCCCAACCTCCCTGGCACACCGTAGCTCCGCGGCTCCGGCCACATCAACAACTTCTACTACTACTACTACTACCTCTTCTTCTTCTGCATCTACTATTCAACAACCTGCCACCGGCTCCTCTTTAACAAATACAAATGGCCCAAATACAATCGCTCCATCAATCCGATCCTCTTCTTCATCTGCATCTGTTGTCTCTGCTTCTTCTTCATCCTCTGCATCAACAACAGCTTCCTCTTCCTCTTCAGAATCCGCAATTACAACCTCAGCTGCATCTTCCTCCTCCTCTTCTTCTTCTTCATCTTCTTCACATTCCATTACTGATCCTACCTCTTCTCCACAAATCCTTCCAAGAGGTGAACATTACTTCCCCTTTGAGTTCGAACTCCCAGACCATAGCCTCTACAACTCTCTTGAATTCGAACGCGGAGCCATCGCTTACGTGATCTCCACTGTCTACCACAAACCCGGGCCGGCCCCGGCAGTGACTCGCAAAAAGGACATTAAAGTCATTGTCCCTCTCAACGTCGCGACCCTCCCAACCCCTCCACCCTCCATTTTCTCCGTTGAAGTCCGCCCTAGACGTCAAAAACCCCCAGGTGTCATCACCTCTATCCTCGAAATCCCTGCAAGAGGCTACCTCCGAGGTGAATACATTCCCGTCACAATCACAATTAACCATGTCCGTCATATTCGCTCCTCTGCTGGCGTTGTCGTCACCTTTTATCGTATTTCGCGTGTGCGTGCTCCAGGTGCAGAACCACAAACTTTTCGCAAAAATCTCTCCCAAATCGTCTCGCCTCTCTATACTGAAATTAATACCTTTTCTGCAGTCATATCAAATCGGATCCGTATCCCTACAGAAACTTTCCCAACAACAACAGGACACAGAGTTGTATCCTTCCAGTACTGCGTCGAGGCCGTTATTGACCTTGTTGGTAACTGGAACTTTAATATGTCTGACGAAGAATCATCTTCTCGAACAGGCATTCTTGATACCGATAAGCTTCAAAAACATCGTGGAGTCATGTCCCTATGGATGGAAGTGGTCATTGGCACCGAGCGTGTAGCGATACCCCAAGAACAGCAGCTGCACCAGCTGCACCAGCAACAACAGCAGCAACAGCAGCAACAGCAGCAACAGCAGCAACAGCAGCAACAGCAGCAGCATCAGCATCAGCATCAGCAAATTTTACAAGCAAGCGCACAAAATAGACTGCGCGCAAATTCCCCAATAAGCACAAGCTCCATCCAAGACCAAGAATACCACCATCTTTGCCTACAGCAGCAGCAGCAGCCTGCATCTGTGATGTCAGAAAAGGAGCGGCTAAGGCGGCTTGAGCAAGCGCTGTTACCATCAGAGCCGCCTCAAAACAGTGCTCCATCATCCTCTTCTTCTTCCTTTTCCTCTTCATCCTCATCAACATACACGGCCGCTCCATCTGCCCCAACTTTGGGACAAATCGCCTCAGCTTCACCAGGGCCGTCGGCCCCACCAGGACCTTCAGCTCCACCGTTGCTAACATCCTCCACCATGGTATACAATGATCACGTTAATGACCCCTACGCAGACCCCGTGACACCTACCGAAGACAAGTTGGAACTTGAGCGGCGCCGACTGGAGGCTCTCACGAGCCAGCCTCCAGATTTGCTTAATGGCCATCATTTAACTGTTACAACAACTTCAACTTCAACTTCACACGTGCCAGCACCGCCGGAACAACAACAACTACTCCAACCACAACATCAACATCAACATCAACAACAACAACAACAACAACAACAACGGGGCTCAGTCCCATCGGCACCTACACCCACGAGTTTCGGCCGGGTGTTGGCTGCAGGTAACGGCCTAGCTCCAAGTGTACCACATTCGTCTTCATCTGCCTCAAGATCCGAAAGCACAACACCCACGGCCAATGGCCACGACAATCATCATCATCATCATCATACCGTTCTTTTTGGCGAAGATGAGGGTGTGCTTTACAATGTTCCGGCGTACGAGGAACAAGAGTCGGCTCCACCAGCAATTGTCGCTACAACTACCAACACCACTACCAATACCAACAACAATAACAATAACGCATTGTCTCTATCACCGCCTGCCGCGCATGAATCTTCTCCGAATACCCACTCATCATCATCACCTGCTCTTATAAATCATGCAACAAGACAAATTCCCCTGGTGGCGGCGGCTGATGAAAAACGTGCACTGGAAGCAGCGGAACGCGCCCTTCTGCCGTCTGAGCCGGAAGGTTATGGCAACCATAAAAACTTGCCCCTAGCCAGTGCTCCGCCTCCACTCGCTCCATTAAGTTGTGGAATAATCGCCCCGGATAATAATAATAATAAAATATCGGGCAATGATTCCACTCATAATGATGCTGAGGACAACAACAATGACCACAACGTCGGCGGCGACGACAACAACAACGACGACGACGACCGTGATCTTTACGAAGCCTAATGACTGTATTTTATAACTTATTAAATTTTTTCATTTCATTTTTATTTATACAAAAAAACACACATTCATCATCAAGAGTTATATTTTACCCAAACTCAACTGCATTTAACGAGAAGCAAAAGCCTTGGTGACAACACGCTTAAGGTTAAGCTCGGCCTTTCTGAGCTCATCAGCACTGGACTCAGAAAGCTCAAGAGCAGCAAGAGCATCAGAGAGAGCAGCCTCAACACGGTCCTTGGCACCACGCTTAAGCTTAGCAGTGACGGCAGGGTCGGTGATGGAAGCCTCAATGGAAGAGACGTAAGACTCAAGGTGTTGCTTGGCCTCGTGCTTCTTGGAGAAAGCCTCATCAGCAGACTTGAAGTTCTCGGCATCGTTAATCATCTTCTCAATGTCAGCAGAGGAAAGACGGCCAACAGAGTTGGAGATGGTGATGTTGGCAGAGCGGCCAGTGGACTTCTCGACAGCAGTGACCTTGAGGATACCGTTGGCATCAACCTCAAAGATGGCCTCGAGGACGGGCTCGCCAGCCTTCATGGGTGGGATACCCTTGAGGTCAAACTCACCGAGAAGAGTGTTCTCAGCGCAGTTGACACGCTCACCCTGGTAGACGGGGAACTGGACAGTGGTCTGGTGGTCGTCAACAGTGGTGAAGGTTCTTCTCTTGATGGTGGGGACAGTGGTGTTTCTGGGAACAACGGGGGCAAAGATGTTACCCTCCATGGCAACACCAAGGGAGAGAGGGACAACGTCCAAAAGGAGGAGGTCCTGGGCCTCAGCAGAAGTGGCCTGGCCAGTAAGGAGGGCACCCTGGACAGCGGCACCGTAAGCGACAGCCTCATCGGGGTTGATGGACTTCTCGAGCTGCTTACCGTCAAAGAAGTCGGAAAGGAGCTTCTGGATCTTGGGGATACGGGTAGAACCACCGACAAGAACAACCTCGTCAACCTTGGACTTGTCAATGCCAGAGTCCTTGAGAACCTTCTCAACGGGCTCAAGAGTAGACTTGAAAAGAACAGAGTTGATGTCCTCGAAACGAGCACGGGTAATGTTCAAGCTGAAGTCCTCACCACCAGAGAGAGAGTCAACCTCAGCAACAGTCTGAGCGACGGAAGAAAGAGATCTCTTGGCACGCTCAGCAGCAGTTCTGAGACGTCTGAGAGCACGAGGATCGTCAGAAATGTCAATGCCAGTCTTCTTCTTGAAGTCACCCTTGAAGAAGTCAAGGAGGTTGTTGTCGAAATCCTGACCACCAAGATGGGTGTCACCGGCAGTAGCCTTAACGTTGAAGACACCACCCTGGATGGAAAGAAGAGAGACATCGAAGGTACCACCACCAAGATCGAAAATGAGAACGTTCTTCTCCTCCTCAGTCTTGCCAGCACCAAGACCGTAGGCAATGGCAGCAGCAGTAGGCTCGTTAATGATACGGAGGACGTTGAGGCCAGCAATGGAACCAGCATCCTTGGTAGCCTGTCTCTGGGCGTCGTTGAAGTAGGCAGGGACGGTGATGACGGCCTTGTCAACCTTCTGGCCAATCTTGGCCTCAGCAATCTCCTTCATCTTGGTAAGGACCATAGCGGAGATTTCCTGGGGAGAGAAGGTCTTCTTCTCACCGAGGTAAGAGACCTCAATGAGGGGAGCAGCATTGTCATCAACAACCTTGAAGGGCCAGGTCTTGATGTCCTTCTGGACAGAGGAGTCATCGAAGCGGCGACCAATGAGACGCTTGGCATCAAAGACAGTGTTGGCGGGGTTCAGGGCAGCCTGGTTCTTAGCGGCATCACCAATGAGACGCTCCTCCTCAGTGAAGGCAACGTAAGAGGGAGTAACACGGTTACCCTGCTCGTTAGCAATGATCTCGACAGCGTTGTCGTAGGTAGCAACGCAGCTAAAAAAAAAAAGGTTAGGAATTTGGGAGAAAAAAAAAAAAGGTTGAAAATTTTTTTCAGGCAGTTTTTTTTTTTGACAAAGATTTCATTCAAAACTGCAAATAGAGGCAAAAAAAATAGTTGCACTTACGAGTAGGTGGTACCCAAATCCTAAAAGATATTAATGTTAGTAAATGAATAGAGAATTTTAAGCAATAAAAAAATTTTCAAAACTTACAATACCAATGGCACCAGCAAAAGTTCCGTCACCAGCAGAAGACATCTTTTTTAAAGAAAAATAGTTAGTAAAAGAGATTCTAAGAAATGAGCAAAGCTTCTAGGAATGGGGGGGAAAAAAAAAATTATAGAATAACATTAAAGAAGCTATTATATGATTGTTTTTATATTTATAAATACCTTGATTTTCAGTTATTCCAATATAGACAACTCTCAAGGAGGAATGGCTAAAGAAAAGAAAAGGAAAAGGAAAAGGAAAAAAAGAGGAAAAAAAAAAAAAAAAAAGAGAAGAGAAGAGAAGAAAAAAAAAATTTTTTTTTTTTTTTTCTTTCTTTCATAATAATTTTCTAATTACCCTTCCTTCCCATATACACACAAATATTATAATAAAAAAAAAAAAAAAAAATTTCCTCCAGTACACACTGCATAGAGAGAGAGAAAGAAAAAGAGAAAGAAAATTTTTTTGTAAGCAACAACGGTGAATTTCCTAAATTGGTAAAACTAGCGTGCGGCGGAATAACGTTCTGTAAAGTACACTATCAGACTCAATAATATGGGGCTAGGGTTATTATCACGTGGTGCTGGACTGTTGCGGTAAGCCAACCAAACTGCCAAACAGCTAAACAGCTAAACAGCTAAACAGCTAAACAAAAAAAAAAAGCCGCTGCAAGTTGAATTTTTTTTTTTTTTTTTTGTCCTCCTCCTCCCCCCCCCCTTTTAAAGGCAGTCATGACATCCACCAACAAAGACATGTATTTTTTTTTTTTATTTTAAAAAAAAAAAAAAAATTA
This sequence comes from Magnusiomyces paraingens, assembly GCF_902498895.1. Lineage (NCBI taxonomy): Eukaryota > Fungi > Ascomycota > Dipodascomycetes > Dipodascales > Dipodascaceae > Magnusiomyces > Magnusiomyces paraingens. Next base: position 2,762,925 of record NW_022474070.1, read on the forward strand.
ACAACTACCCGGTAAAGAATTTATGGGTAAGTTTGGCAGAGATGTTGGTTATTACTAACCGGATATGACGTTGTTTAAAGAGTTTGTAAGATGGGGTGGGTGTGATGAAAACATCATGATGCTTTAAATGCTTTAAATAATCATTAAAGATTTTTATAGTTATGGCAGATTATAATCTGGCAAAATACCCATTCTAATTTCCAACCCAACAAAATTCATGGCAAACTTGGTGATAGGATTCTGCATCTTGCGCTTAATTGTAAAATCATCCATATACTCAACAGGCTCTATGGGCAACATTGAACGGCCTAGATTTTTGCGATAGTTGCGAGCAAACCGACTATACTTTCTCTTAATTGTAGACAAAAGTTCTTGGTGTCGTTCAAATGTATACCATTCTGAAGCCAATGTTTCCTGGTTTATTGAAGGTCGGTTTGAAATGACAGATGCTACTAACTCCCACTCTGGTCCCTCTTCATCCAGTACTAATATATCATACATTGTATAAAACAATTCTAAAGCCGTTGACGCACAATAAAAATGCAAACCTGTCAGCTTAACCGGATCCATGCGAGCCATGGTCGATAGTCCACGTAAAACTGGTAACACAAATGTAAATGAAAATATATATGCAACTGCCTTATCAATATACATATATTTGATTAGAACAGTAGGCTTGTTGAGTGCCACAAGTGCCAATTCCCAGCGATCCAAGTCGTCCACATTCATAAGATCATGGATAAGACGCTTGACTGTTGATCGATCTCTCAACACGCGTTTTAGAAATATATTAAAGGCACTTATTTGTCAGTTTTGATGAAGAGAAAAAAAATAAAAATAAAAATAAAAATAATTGAACTTACTTGTATTTAATATCGGGACCACTCTTGTCCATAAGATAGATTAGTGTTTCTACAGGTACATCGCTCCGTTCATACCGTAAAGTTGGGTTTAAAGAAATTGTATCTTTTTCTATCCTCTGTTCTCCTGATCTTCCTTCACCTTGTTGCTGCTGTTGTTGTTGTTGCTGATGCTGATGCTGATGCTGATGCTGATGCTGATGCTGATGCTGATGCTGATGCTGATGCTGTTCACCATCATTATCTTCATTATCTTCATTTTCTTCAACCTCTCTCCAAGCTGTGTTTTCGGAACCTGTGGTAGAAAAGTTTTCAAAAATTTGGCCCAGACTATGTGCATTTAAAAACTGTCGCGCACTAGCCAAGTCTAAAGAAGAGTTTCGTAGGAAAAAAAACCCAAATTGTTCTCGGAAAAGAAACTCACGCATCCCTGGCCATCCATTAAACCAATGCCACCCATTGCTAGATTCATTGGCTTCATCATCTTGTTCTGATGGTAGTAGAGTTGCTGGTGGTTCATCTTTAACCCCTTCAGGATATTCAACAAAATTTTCAAAAACAGCTTCCCAATACCTGCTCTGTGCAATCATGATCCGGATCATCAACGTGCATGAGCCTACAACAAGAGCACCAGTAAGAACAACATCAAGAATTTCAGCAGATTTGTTGTTATTTATAAGATTGGTAAAATTTATTGGCATTGGGATTATATAGTTATTATATCAACAACAACAACAACAACAACACCTAAAATCAAGACGCGTTTTAAGATAATGTGGAGAAGTAAAAAAATAAAATAAAATAAAATAAAATAAAATAAAAATAAGGGAATTACACTATTTCTTATGAAAGTTAAATCATTAATGTATATTAAAAAAATATATTAAACATTTAGTCACGTGGAATATTATAGGAATGAGTTACCCGGTTCTTTTTAATGTGCGGATTTATTGAACCCGCCGTGTTTACCGAATTGCCTATTTGGGCCAACTTCTTCTAAATCTTTTGTTTGTTTATTATTACTTTGAAAAAAAAACAAAACAAAACAAAACAAAACAAAACAATTATTCATTCCTACATTCTTTCTTTCATCAATTAATATTCCACATCTCTTTTCATTCATTTAATTCACATCCATTTTATAAATTTAAACCCCCCTAAAACAAAACAAAAAAATCAAAAATCAAAAAATCAAAAATGTCAATCACCGGGTTCCATGTTAAACTTCTTTCTGAATATGCTCGTGCTCCTCTCCGTGGATCAGCTTCTGCTGCAGGATACGATATTTTTAGCTCAGAAGCGAAAACTTTACCAGCAAAAGGTTGGGGAATTGTTGAAACTGACATTTCAATTGCTATTCCAGAAGATACATATGCACGCATTGCTCCTCGATCTGGCCTTGCTGCAAAGCATGGAATTGATACAGGTGCCGGAGTTATTGATGCCGATTATAGAGGCCCTTTAAAGGTTGTTTTATTCAACCATTCAAATGTCGATTATGAGAGTATGTTGAAAATAAAAATAAAAATAAAAAAATATAAAATATAAAATTATTTGAAAAAAAAATACCTTATTCTTTCTAACTTGTTTTTTTTTTTAGTTGCTCGAGGAGACAGAATTGCTCAGCTTATTTTGGAAATTATTCGAACTCCTGAGATCCAGGTTGTCGAATCACTACCTGAGACTCAACGTGGGGCAGGAGGATTTGGCAGCACAGGTTATAGCGGAGAAGCCACTAAACACTAATCCATGGGAATCAGCGGTTTATTATTATTATTATTATTATTATTATTATTATTATTATTATTAATCCTTTTTTTTTTGTTCTTGTTTATCTTTCTTGTATATTTACGTTTAATCTATTGTATTATATATTTATTTGGACTTTTCCTCAATAGTAGCTTTTGGGGCTTCAGCCTTGGGAGCTTCAGTCTCAGCCTTAGGGGCTTCAGTCTCAGCCTTAGGAGCCTCGGTAGTAGGCTCGGCAGCAGCAGCAGCGGCAGCGGCAGCAGATGCAGCAGCAGCATTTTGCTCTTCATCAAGAGAAAGGTTATCCTTGACACCAACAATGCTACCACTATCCTGTTGCTGCTGATTTTCATCTTTAATAAGCTCTTGTTGCTCCTTAATAACCTCAAGACGCTGCTTGTGAGTAGCGGCATCGGAACTAATATCAAGCTCAGCCTCATGGAACACTTCCTCAGGGAGAGCAGAAAGAACAGCTCGAAGAGCATCATAGTAAGTCTCGACAGTATCAGCTTCACCATAGTTAAAGGCACTACTCAGGACGAGCAAGGTAGGAGGGACACGTTGTCTCAGTCTGAGGTCAAGCCAAGTGCGGAGATCATCACGAAGACGTGCAGGGGAAACACCATAAGTCTTAATACCACGGGAGGCAGCAGCGCTCTGGAGTTCAGGGACAGTGAGAGACTCGACACCTTCGTAGTCAATGGCACGGTCATCACGCATAATCTGACGCATGCGGTAACGGATTTGGTAGCGGATAATGACATTTGTTCCGACGGCTTGCATGTTCATGTAGCGGGTCATAGCAATGAGCTGAGGTCGAGACAAGTTGTCGAGGACCAGGTCATCTTTAAACAAGCGGGCGACAGAAACGACGAGCTCGTTTGAGGGGGTTTCAACACTTGAGTGAATTTTATGGAAGAAGAGGGCAAACTTTTCACGTTCTTCTGGGGTGACGGTATCAGGAAGACGCATGCCACTCTCCGAGAGGGTTTTCCTTAAGAAGGTGGAGACATTGTCTCTGGTCTTTCGGAGCTTCTTTGTCTTGGCCTCTTTATCCTTAATGGACTCGTAGGTGGAGGGAAGGAGATTGGGGAAGAGCTTAAGAGCAACAGGAAGGAGGAGTTCGGCAAAGGGGATAATGACAAACATGGCAAAGGGAACGAGACGGGTAATGTCTTGGAGGGTACGTTGGAGTTGGCGGTCTTCACGGCGGGTAAGTTCGTAGCCTGCAGCCATTTTAGCGACTAGTTTTGTAGAGACCTTGATTTCGTATCCAAGCAGCTTGGTTCCATCCCAGTAGTGCTGGGCCTCATGCTTAACTTTTTCCCAAATGGTGAGTTTCTTTTCAGGAGCAGGAGGGGTAGTGGTATCAGGAGTTGTTTGGGCAGGAGAAGCCACGGCGGTTTCTGTGGGCTTTGCTTCAGCAGTAGGTTTACTAGGGGAGGGCTTTGAAGAGTTAAAGCGGGCATTGGAGGCGAGTAGCGGTCGCAGAAGATCAATTCTATTTGTGCGAAGAGCAGTGGCACCGATGGTACTTTGGAAAAGAAGAGAGACTGGGTGATTTGAAGGGTTTAATTGAGACAGCTGTGATTGTGTAGTTGAAGAGTATGAGCGGGAATAAGAGATTGTAGATGATGATGATGATGATGATGATGCTGTTAAAGCGATTGCAGAGGAGCGGCCGAGAGCTCTAGACTCTGTTTGAGTTAGAATTGGCTGTTTTGCCAAAATGCGAATCATTTTGTATATGTTGTAAGAAAGTGTAGATGTATATTATATATATATATATATAAATAAATAAAAAAAGAATTGAAAGATTTAATAGAAATAAATAATTAAGGAAGAAACAAAAAAAAAAAAAAAAAAGTCACCAAAAGTGGATTTTCCCAGGTTTTTATTGTTTTTTTTTTTTTTTTAGTTTTGTTGTTGTTGTTGTTGGGAGGAAAAGAAAAAAAAAATTAAAGTGGCTGGTTTTCCCGATGAGAGAAATTTCAATACACGAGGGCTTTTGCAAAAATTTTGGTGGTTTTTTTTTTTTTTTTTTTTTAAATAAAAAAACAATTTGATTAATTGATTAATTGATTGATTGATTGATTGATGATTTTATTTTATATATATATATATACTAACTAATTAAATAAATAAATAAATATGGAAAATTTTTTTTAAAACTATAAGCTTTAGGTGGTGGTGGTGGCAAGAAATTTTTAAATTTTTAAATTTTTTTAAAAGCTCAAAAGTTAGCTTTGGTCCAATGAAAGCTGCCGCAAAGTTGCAACAACTAAAGTTGAGGCTTGTCATTGGTATTCAACTTGAATATATTCAACTTTTCAATTTTTTTTCAAATCTTCCTGAGTCAGCCTAAACTTTCCCCGAAGACGGCCGAAATCAATCAAAATTTTCATAAAAATATTAACTAAATAACTAACTAACTAGTTAGATAAATAGTTAGTTAACGTGACTTTACATTTAAAATAACATTTTACTCCATAAAAAAAAAAAAAAAAAACCTTTTAAACTTCCCAATTGACCTCGATTTCATTCATTGAAAATTAATTCAATCAATTCAATTATCAATTCAATAACTTCAAGTTTAACAAAAAAATAAATAAATAAATCAAAACAAAGCACTATAGTCAATCCCTCTTTAACCGCACCCAACAACTCTTGCTGTTCTCTCCCCCCCCAGCACCCCTTTTCCGTGAATCCCGCGCGCACGGCCGGCACCTCAATTCCCGGACTTACTAAACCATTTATTTTAATATTTTTTTTCATTATTTTTATTATATATATAGTTGCACATGCCATCTTAAATCTATTTTAAAATTCCAACCCAGTTATAATTATAATTATAATTATAATTAAATTTAAATTTAACCATGGTTAATAAACATTTATTCATACCGCTCTGTCCCTGAAACTTCCCGCAACATGGCTGCGGCTTTCTCTGCAGTCAAATCCCTTTGAGGCATCCCCAGCATCTCAAACCCAACCAAAAACTTCTTTACAGTCGCAGACCGTAGCAATGGCGGGTAAAAATGTAAATGCAAGTGGTCAGCTCCTTTTTCCTCCTCTTTATGTAGCTGCCCTTCTCCTGTCGGAGCCTGATGAAGCCCCATAGAGTATGGGAAATTGGTCTGGAACAAATTATCATACCGAATGGTCACCTGAGATAACACCTCAGCCAAATCAGCCACTTCCTGCTCAGCCAGCTCAGTTACATTTGTCACACCGGATCGTCGTGCAATCACAAGAACTTCAAACGGCCATACCGCCCAGTAAGGAACAACAGCTGCAAACCCACCATTGGCAAAAACTACCCGTTCTCCTCTCTTTACCTCTTGAGCAACATAATCACCAAGTAATCCTGCCCCTCCTTCACTTTTTCTTCGTCTCCAGTATTCAGCCATCGAAGCTCTTTCAACCGCGGGTTCCTCAGGTACAACACTCGTCATCCATGCTTGTCCATGTGGGTGTGGGTTTGAACACCCCATAGCTGCGCCCTTGTTTTCAAAAGTAAGGCAATACCCAATCTCAGGATCTGCCACCGCTTCTCGATACACATCTTGCCATACTTTAACCACACGCTTCAGTTCTTGTAAGCTCATTTTGGCCAGTGTCTGGTCATGTCGTGGAGAAAAGCAAATCACAACACATTTGCCCGTCATTTGTTCTGATTTAAACAATGAGTTATCATCATCATCATCATTATTATTATTATTATCATTGCTCGTTACCTTTTCGTTACATGCTGCAGCCACTTGATCAATTCCATATTCTCCCTCCAACTCATGTTTGGTTCGTACAGCAGAAAAATCATTGCGAAATACAAAAGTCCCATCGTATTGCGGGTTCTTGTCACCTTGTATGCGTGTATTTCCAGGACACAAATAACACTTGGGATCATATTGAGGGCGGTCATCCTTTTGTGGGGCTTCCTGCTGGCCTTGCCAAGGCCGTTTTGCTCGATGCGGCGAGACAAGAACCCAACTTTTAGTCAATGGGTTATATCGGCGATGGGGCTCTTCATTGATGATTTTGGAGGTCATTGTAGATGTAATAGGAAAAAAAAAAAAAATGAAGATGAAGAAAAAAAAATTTTTTTTTTTTTAAAAGAAATGAAGATTAAAAAAATAAAAAAAAAAAGAAACCGTTTAAGAGTTTATTTATAGTTTTTTTTTTTTTTTTTAATTATTTTCTATAAAAGCAGTCATTAAAACTGGATACTTAATTTCAATCGGCATCATCATCAAAGTTCTCCTTGTGAAGATTTACAGATTTTGATTTGTTGCAATATTTTCAACTATTTCCAAATATCTTTTTTCCACTCTTCCCCCCCCCACTAACCTCATCTTAAACATCTTATCCAGATCATAACTCAGGGTCTTATTTTTTTTTTTGTTCACAACCCCCAACCCTTTAGTACTTGAGTACCAATTTATCATTTCAAACAACATCTTCTTCAAAATTCATCTTCTTCCTTTTCCTCTTTAAATGACCATAAATTTTCATATCAATCTGACATGCCTTTTCTTTTTTTTTTTTTTTTTTGTTGTTGTTGGTTTCGGATGACTTTGATCCATTCGGTAATACTCCCCCATGCATGCTTTGTTCTGACTTCCCACTCCCCTTCTTCTAAAAAGGCCGTTTAAAAGCATGCTTGATATTTGATTGAATGGTATATATATATATATATATATATATATTGTCAAGTTCTTTAATTATATTGATTAAATAAATAATTAAATATTATTATTGGCTTTCCATTCTTTTTTTTTTATATCTTTTTATTATTATTTCTCCCCCACAAATCAACTTATGTCATCCATGCACTCCACACTTAAAATTTTTCAAAAAAAAATAAAAATAAATGTATCATCAAAGTAAACTTTTGATATTGTAAATGTCGTTTTTTTTTTTTTTTTTTTTTTTTCTTTCTTTCTTTCTTTCTTTAAATGATTCGAATAACTGGAAAAAAAAATAAAAAATTCACTGTAGACATTATGATTCAAAACTTCTCTGCCTTCATATGTCTCTAAATCATAAATTATTTTCAAATCCGATTTCATATAAATCCATTATGGGTAACTTCATTAGAGGATATTCTCTTGTAAAACATCAAAAATGCCAAACAAATAAAAAATATCATAAACTCCAAATCATGTGTTTTACACATCTACCAGCTTTAAAATCAATTGCAAAATGACAGTCTCCATTTCTCAAATCTTTCCCAGTCCCTCACATAATGGGTAGTCTATATATATACCCAGTTCTTTGTATCCCCTCAAAAAAAAATTATTTAAAAAAATTATTTGGAGGGTCAACAGACCAAAAAAAAAAAATTAGCCCAGACTACAGCAATTGACCAATCAAAACGTTTAATTCTTTAACTTTTTTAAATTCATTATTTTTTTACGTACAAGTCATCAAAAATCTTCATTTTAAAATCCAAGCAGCTTAGATCTTGCTCTTGAACTGGTCCTCAGTGACACCGGCACCCATGGCAGCAGTGGAAGAAACACCACCAGTAATCATCTTAAGAATGTTGTCAATGTACTCGGCACCGGACCACTTCTGGTGCTTAACAACATCGACACCATTGTCAATCTCAGGCTGCTGGATGAAAGAACCGTAAGCCTTCATGCCAATCTGGCTGTAACCCTTGGCAAAAGTGTCAGAAATGAGAGCGTTGGTGTGGAGACCAGCAAGAGTGATGAATTGCCAGACATAACCAAGCTTGGCGAGACGAGAGATGTAAGTCTCCTGATCAGAGGGGGACATAGCCTTGGTCCAGTTGAAGGAAGGAGAAAGGTTGTAAGCGAGCCACTGGTCAGGATAGGCAGCACGGACACCGTCAGCAAACTCCTTAGCCTGAGCGTAATCAGGGAGCTTAGACTCCATCCAGATGAGGTCAGCGTAGGGAGCGTAGGCGCGAGCACGGTTGACAGCGCACTGAGTGCCACCCTGGTATCTGTAGTAGCCCTCACGGACACGGGGAGCCTCCCAGTTGAAGTAAATATCCTTGCCAAGGAGCTTGCGGGCAAGAGCACGGGCTTCCTTGTTAGGGGTGTTGGTGAGAGGACCAACCTTGGAGGTAAACTCAGCAATGAGAGCAGCCTTGTTGGGGTAAGAGCCGGCATTGATCTCATCAATGACAGCCTGAGAGAAGAGCTTAAGGCCAGCACTGGCAACCCAGTCTTCCTCAATCTTCTGGAGCTCAGCGCCAAAGGCACCACGCTCCTCAGCAGCGGTGGTGAGCTCAATCAAGGGAGGGAGATCAGGGTTGGTGGAGCCAACAATGAAATAGTGGTCTCTGTAGTCAATGGTGGAGGTAATAAGGGTGGCAGCCTCAGAGTCGGTTCTGGCAACAGCAAGGAGGTCAGAGCCGAAAACGTCAGCGGAAGCACGGATGGCAACGAGACGAGAAATGTGCTCCTGGATGGGAACCAAGACCTTACCGGCCATGTGGCCGCACTTCTTGGTACCAGGGGCCTGATCCTCAACGTGGATACCGGCAGCACCACGCTCAATGAACATCTTGGTAAGCTTGAAAACAGCAGTGAGACCACCGTGGCCAGTGTCGGCATCGGCAATGATAGGTCTCAAGTAGTCAGTGTAGGGGAGCTCGGCACGCTGAGCAGGGGTGAGGTTCATGCGCTCCTCGTGTTGCTTTCTGTCGTGGAAAAGCTGAGCATACCAGAGGTGCTCAACCTTGTTGGGGACAGTGTCCATAGGGTAGTCAGCGAGATCGGGAGAGGGCTCGTTGGAGGTAGAAGCGGTAGAAGAAGATTGCCAGCCGGAGACGTAGACAGTGTCGAGGTACTTGGCCATCTGTGTGACCTGGACGGGGTCGAGGGCACCGTAGGTGAAAGAAGCAGTCTTGTTAGCCCAGTGGTCCTCGAGGAGCTTGTAGAGCTTCTTGGCCTGGACGGAAGAACGGAAAGCAGAGGGGATGGTACCTCTCTTCTTAGCAATCTCAGCGGCAGTGTAGATACGCTTGGTGGCCTTCCATCTGGGCTCGGACCACCATTGTTCAATCTCCTTGACTTCCTGCTCGAAAGCCTTCTGTTCAGCTTGAATGTCGATCTTGGTCATTTTTGATATTTTAATGTATGGGGGGGATATAGAATAGAAAAAAAAAATTTGTGGAGAAAAAGGAAAAGAAAAAATTAGAAAAAACTTGGGGGAATTGGCTTTACTTATATACTTTTCTCTTTTTTTTTTTTTTTTTGTTATTTTATTTCTATATCGATGTATATATTTTATGTATTTTTTTGGGCCAAAGGGACAGACCTTATTATTTTTTTTTTGTTTTTATGAGACCGGGATTATGGAGGTTTCGTTGGGCGGCAGCAGGAATTTTTCATAGGCCAGTTAAAAAATCTTCCACGGATATATGGGGAATAGATTGGCTGTTTATTACACTGGTGTTACAGATGTGTTAAAGTATGACTATATGCTAATGTTATTTAGCCACCATAAAAATATTTAGCAAACTGCCTACTGCCTACTGCCAACTGAAGGACACGAGACTTTGTTTCAGGAAAGCCACCTCCCCGCCATTGGCCCGAGGAGCCTTTACCATTGGTCCATATCGCACGACAAAGGAATTTAAAAAAAAATAATTAAAAAAAAAAAAAAAAAAGCCGTCGTCCCTTAAACGAGATGCTGATTTCTGTGATTGAGAAATTAAAACACCTAAGGAGGCCATTGTTATTGTTATTGTTATTGTTGTTGTCGTTGTTGTTGCTGCTATTACAGCAGCAGCAGCTGCAGCAGTTCCAGATATTAAAAAAAGAATGTTGATTGTCATAGGACTTATCTTTTCAATTGAAGATATACTTTTTTTTTTTTTTTTATTCATTGTCATTTCTAAAACCTCGATTCTAAATTCTGGGGATAACCAATGACTCAAGTCTTCTAGCTACTTCTATTGATTCCAATGTTTATGTCCTGTCTTTGAACAAACCGCCCGGACTTTTTTTTTCAAAATATTTATTTCATATTTTTTTTTTTTTGCTTCTACTATCTACTATTACTTCTACTACTACTAACTACTACTATTAGAGCTAGCTCGGCTCTCGGACTAATCACCGGTGTTACCTAATCTTTAAAACTTACGTAATTACCCCATATTTTACGTTATATCATCATTTAGTCATCTTTTTTAGTGCGTCTGCATTACCCTTTTCGGTTGTTTTAAAACCTTTCTGCGCGCCACAACGCCACCAAAAATTAAAGGCTTAGCCTAGGCTCTTGAAAAAAAAAAAAAAAATGCATTAAATTATCCGCGGATTCCTTTTTCCCTCCTACTATCATATTTTCCCACTAGTTAATATTCCCGAAAATCCCGTGTTACCGAGGGGACCCCAGTTTACCAAAAAAATAAAAGTTTATTTCCCCAGACCTTTTTCTTTGCTTAAAATAAATAAATAAAAATAAATAAAAAACCAATTGTTCCACTGTTTTTCCGAGGCTCCCTTCACCCCGCGAAAAAAAAAAAATATATACCACGGCTGCTGCCGATTCTTCCATGGAGCGCCTTTTTTTTTTTAAAGTATCTCGGCTTTATGGCACCATACCAGCAACCGCAGCCGCAGCATACTACATCATCATCATCATCATCATCAACATTATTATCATCACAACCACCACCATCAGAAATCTAAACCACCACCTTATTTATTTACCCCAGAATCTCCCCAAACTGTCAAAATTAACCACGGGTCCCTGTTGCCGCTCATTGTTTTTCAGAAATACCCTTGTTCAAATTACTAATTTGCAAAAAATTTCATTTATCCATCATGATGGATGAAGGATGAAGGATGAAGGATGAAGGATGAAGGATGAAGGATGAAGGATGAAGGATGAAGGATAAATGAAATTTAAATAATCCATCTTTATTTCTTTCTTTCTATCTATATTTACAATTCTTCATTCTTACGACCAGCCATCGGATTACCAAACACACTATGACGAGACTGTAACAATATCTCTTTGAATTGCTCCTCTATATCATCATCATCATTAATGGCTTGACGGTCTCTGTACTCGTCAGCCTCCTTGGCAAGCCATTGCAAAAAGTCATCTCGTACAGGAAGCATCTCTGCAACATCTCTCTTGACAATTCTTCCTTCTCCAGCCCCTCCACTACCAGTTTCACTTCGATCTACCATATACTCTTGAATCTGAGTAAGCGCTTCAAATACCCGCAATTTGTCCTCTCCATTCAAGCTCTTCTTCACAAGTGCTCCCTGAAACGTGTCTGACCATTCAGAAAACTCCTTGTCAGGCCAGGCCAACTTGAGAGCCCGATCAAACACAAACGTGCTAATCTTGCGCTTTAGCTCACCAGTGCCCTCATCAAACGCCCGGCGAAACACTTCACCACCACGGCCTTCAAGGTACTCCGCATCATGCTTCCCCATCAAATCAGACCCTTCCCCAGTGCCTACAACGCTTCCTAGAGCATAAATCAATCGACCACTCAACTTGTCATTGTCAGATGAATCAATCGTCTCCAACAGCGACTTCACAATTCCCTGATCAGCAACCTTGGCCAATGCTCCTGGGTTATTCCGCATTGACGCACCCAAAGCCCTTGCTGCAATTTCCCGAATATGCGGTGGAATCTGCTTCTTTTGAATAATCTCAAGCAGCTCCTTAGTATTTCTGCTTACAATTCTTTCGCCAAACTCTAGCTCATGTCCCAAATCAGCAAGAACTTCCAGCGACTGAGAAAGTATCCGAGGCTCAATCTTTTGGTATTTCTTAATGTTCTCAATCGACTCGTAAAGCTGCCCAGCTTGGCCACTTGAACTCGATAGTCGAATCTTATCACGTAGCTCTTTATCGGCTTCACTGTCTTCCTCTTCCACCTCGGGAATCTCTGCCAACAAATCAACCTCCGATTGCTGTGTGAGATCCTCGTACTCCACATTATTGAGCTCCTTCACAACAGCTTCAGTATCGGGCAACTTGACTTCCACAGCGTTGACTTCGCTTCCGTCACCGGAATCAAGAAGTTTAGCTTCTCGTAGCCCTGTTTCAACATTCATTCTTACATGAAGACCTGCTTGACGTTAATATATACATGTATTCCCTTTTTTTTTCATTTACTCACCTGCAGGGATTTCTTGACCAGGCAAAATCTCTTGCCACTTGGAAGATGGCTCAAAAACTTTTGGGTAACATGTTTCTTTTCCTTCTTTTAATGAACAAACTGAGTCACCACGAACACGAATTTCAACTGAATCCACAGGTAAAGATGCAATCACAACGGATAAAGTAGAAAGTAATAAAAGCTGTGGCTTCATTATTATTCTTATTAGTGCACTAGTAAACCAAAAAAATAAAAAAAGAGAGAAAAATATCAAGTAAATTTCTGAAAAAAAAAAAAAATAAATTAAAAAAATTAAAAAAATTAAAAAAAAATCTAAAAGGCTACGGGTCCAAAATATGGATTTTAGAAGATTACCCATACATGTAACAGTTATATTACATCAAAATCACGTGTCAATAAATTTAATAATACCAACAAAATGCATTTTTAAATTTACAAAAAATCTCTTCTCGATCCTTCTTTCAAATAAAAAAAAAAAATAATGAACTCGAACCGGTTTTCCCATGTCAAAGGATTCATCTCAGCTCAGACACGCGAGATATCGTCTCCATTAACAACTAACTCTAATGCTGACAATATCTCCCTTTTTGAAAAACACAAGAAACGCGCCATCAAGAAACTTAATGCGCGGCGCAAAGCTCTTTTTAGTAACATCTTTATGAACCAAGCAATCAACCACATCTCTTTCCAGTTCCTTGACATTGAAAACAAGTCACTCAAATTCATTAACAGATCAGCCCTTGCCCAGATAGAATGCTTATCCAATTTCACTCCTGAAACTCTCAAGAAATATTACACCTTTCGCTACAGCGCCATACCCCATCACAAGCTCCTCAAAATAACAACCATTGTTTTGGAAAGCGGCCAACTCAAGGACGTTCAACTCAGTGAAAAACTAAACGCGTTGCTTTCAACATATCAACGCCAGTTTGCACGAAATAAAACCCAACGTAAAATTACAAGACATCTTAAAAATAGTCTTACAAATAATCCGGCAATGCGTCTCAGCGGTGCACTCTTGCTTCCCAACACTGAGCTAATGCAGGTCATTGGTCAGGTACGATCTCAAGCCGCAATCACTGCCGCAAAAGTAGCAAGAGTCCAGGAAATTTCCAAAGTTTCCAGTACTGGAATTAGTAGCAATGAAAGCAGAAAAGAAGAAAACAATCAAAACAAGAACTCTTGATATTATATATATATTTCATTATGACGACTCTTCTAAATATCTCGGGTTATTTTGAATTTTGGTCCGGAACTTGTTCCACCACTCTTCAAAAGCTTTCATGGGTACCCGCCCGTCAGGCGTAATAAACCCGCCCATAAAGTTGTATGCGTTCTCGTATATTTTGGTTGCGACTTGCCCAACGACCATTGGATTTGACGACGCATTGGACTCTGCAATTGATGGAATGGGAACATTTGACGGTAGCGCAGTTTGTTGCTTCTGCGCGGCCATGGCTTGCTCGACAGAACTCATGGGTTCCAGCGAAATACCAATGTTGATGACGTAATTGGGATCCGCAACGCCATCGCCCACATCCATCATATCGTCCAGGTCATACACCCCGCTCGATGGCTTGAGCACATTGTTGTTGATTTTAAAAATTGCTGATGGCTTATCGTTGGAAATCCTATTATTATCAGTTAGTAGGAGGCCTTTTACAAGTCAAGAAACTTTAAAATAAATTCACACTTACGCTCCTAATAGTTGGAAATCTTTCCCTGGCAGCTGGAAATATACTGACGCTGCAACGTTTGGGTCTAGATTCATGTTTGGTAGTAAAAAGACCACAATGTGATGTATTTTTGCCGAATTTTCAATTGAAAGAACGAACTTGGTCGCTTCAATTTGATTAACTGCCTGCACTTGATATATTAGTTAGTATTATACCAGGTATTTTTTTTATAGCAAACAAAACATACTTTGTCGTCCTGCCGCTATTATTCCAAACATTTTTTATGATTATGATTATGATTATATTAAAATGTAAAATTACTTATGATAAACTGAAGAGATTAAGGTAAATATTGCGAAAAAAAAGATAAGATTTGGATAAAAACAAAACAAAACAAAAATATTTGGAGAAACAGGCCGTTTTTATTGCCTTTGCGGTCCAACACACATGGGTTTGCTTGGAACAATACGGAAGTTTTTCGAAGGTTCCACCAAAATATGGAGTAAATATTCTTAAAAACATAAGAAATTATGTAATCACAACCAAAACCAATCCAACAATGATCCAAGATAAATGGTGTCAGATTGGGGTGGGAGGGAAGGAGAAAGAAGAAAAAATAAATAAATAAATAAATAAATAAATGCATTTAAGGGCATAAGCTTTTTCAAAACAAACTGTTTCTATCAAAAAACTCTTTGGAATCATAAAAAATGTTCAAATTGAATGGTTTGTTGTTGCATTTTCAATAGTCGCTCTTGTTGCAAACTATAGTTAGGGCAAATATCATTGGTCATGTGATCAAATCAACATCCTTACTGCTAAATGCTTTTTTTTTTTTTTTTTTTTTTTCAAGCCTTCAAAAAATTTTCAACTTTTTGTTTTCTTCTTCCTTTTTTTTTTTTTTTTTTTTTTTTCTTTCCTTTTTCAACCAAAGGCAGGCTAAGAAAAATAACACCTAGAGATGAACCCTTCCAGTAGGAATTCATTTTTCTTACTGAGGTTTAGTCTATTTTTCCTACTAGGATTATTCGATACACCTGCCGTAGAAAAATTACCGGGACAATACATATTGTTTAATCTACTGGCTCTGACTTTTTTTTTTAAACCAGCGTCCTGATGTATTTTAAAAAAGAAGATCCCCGGTACATTGCATAAATTATTTTATTCTGTAATAATCCAACTGCTCGAGTAGCCGCCATGTATCATGGGCTGGCTTAAGCTCCTGTCAAACTCACATACTTTAAAGAGTGACTTTGTGTCCGCCTCTTTATACTGACTTCCGCAGTTGCCATGCTCGCCCCAACCCCACGAGTAAATAGTCCATGATTCAGAGCTTAACTCTACTGCAAGATAATGCTCTGTACCAGCCGCAATTACCAAAAACTCATGGTTGTCACCAGAATGTTTGTATAGCTGTCCATGCGAGTTGTTGCCAAAGGACTGTATACTTTGTTTCCCCTGAGAATCTCTCATCAGCAGATGTATGCTGGTCCAAGCAACTGCCATTACCTCTAGTTGAAACGCTGTGGAATCAACTAAATTGTAGAAGTGTTCATCCAAATGCCGTGGGCTTCCCAGCACTTTTAGTGTATTGTTCTTATTCAAAAGAACACTAAAATCTTTACCGCATCCTATGTCTTTAATTCCAGTCGCAATCTTACGAGGAAGTGATACTATAGCATCCCTATAACCAACCTGGCCCTTTCGATTGGCACCCCAGCCCCAGACGTCACCATTTTCACAAAGAAGCAAAATGTGTCGTAACCCGGCTGCAGTCTTAATCACCTGCGAGGATACCTGTACGTTACCAACCCGAGAAAAACATTCATTGCTTTTACGAGAGTTGAATTCGGGACTCCCCAGTTCGCCATGTAGACCTAAACCACTTGTATAGATAAATCCACGCGCATCCACTAACGCCGAGGCCTCCCAGGTGGTTGCAGCGGCCACCCATTTTACTATCTCATTACCGTCAGGGTTGTTTGACAATGGTACAAAAGAGGTATATTGAATTCCATCAAGACCAAGCTGATGCGAGCCATTATCACCGGAACCGTAAGCCATGCCTCGATTGATATCAACAAGAATAGTATGGTTCCCACCACAGGATATTTTAATAGAAGATGAGAGTCTATCGTTAGACATAAATGGTAGCAAAACAGGCTGGGGTGTATCTGTATCTTCAACATGGCCAAGGCCTAACTGCCCAGATCCATTTGAACCAAAAGCATGCACAGTTGTCTTATCAAGAATGGGGCTGTAAGTAAATCATTTGCGCCACGGTCAATTGCAACCAGCTTACCATTTCCTTAGATTCTTTAAACAAAAAATGTAAATATACAAGGAAACTGTGAAAATACCATATATCTTAGATATCAAGCTAAACTTGTACTTGTGCTTGTGCTTGTGCTAGGGCTAGGGGATAAAAGATTGTAACAACTTTGTGACAGGAAAAAGTAACAACCCAAATTAAAACCCCTCGACTGCTTTATTTAACAAAAAAAAAAAAGGTCGTCGTTATTGGAGCTCTGCTGATTGGTTCTCCAACGCAATACATTGGTTTTACGATTTTTCTCTGTAGCCAACACTTCCCCTTCCACCTCCCATTTCCCACACGATAGGACTCTCTCGACAAACAAACATCCTCACACACATATACATTTCATCCAATCTTCCAGTATGATTCGAAAAATTGCTTCCCGAAGACTTGCTGCCTCGTCGGCCCTCACACACCGTGCTACCGCTCTGCCAAAATCCTCGCCGGCTGCAGCTAAGCGCTTTGGCCACGGCCACCATGACCCGGAATACCCTCCAGAGTCGCTTTTCAACAAGACTTCTATCTTTCTCGTCGCTTTTACTACTTTCACCACTGCTCTTCTTTTGAACGACAAATTCAACTCCAAGACTGGAAAGTCTATTATTGGCGACTGGCTTGTTCCTTCTACCAAGGTCGAAGAAACCGAGAAGAACTGGGAGCAGGGCGTTGCCGAACTCGAGAAATTCCGAAAGGACAAGCTTTTTGAGAGATCAATCACAGAAAAGCCACAGTACACCGTTCCTTCTAACATTAAGTATGCTAAAAAAAACATTTCCATATTAAAAATGGACCAAAGTTTTTATTTTTTTTTTTACTAACTCATTTATAGTGCTGTTGCTGAGGTTGGCCCTAGATCTATTCCCACTGGCCGGGTCGTTCTTTTTGATGATGTTTCCGAGCGTACTCAACGATAAACATACCATAATCAATATCCCATCATCACTCCTTTGCTACATTTATAACAATATTTGCACTAATTTTATTCATGGCTAGAAAAAAATCTATATATTAAATCATTCGGAATAAAAAAAAAATTGAAAAAAAAACTGTATATTCGAATTCTAACTATAAATGTACAAATTATTTTTCGACATTTTTATTTTCGACATCTTGAAATAACTGATCTGCAATGAACAATGCATTTTTCTCACTAGTTTTCTCACTTTCCGTCTCAGTTTCTCCGCTAATGCTACGATCAAGAGCAAGTTTTGTATTGGCAAGTTCCAAAATATTTTCCTCAATTGTGTTTCGTGTTATTAACCGGATCACTTGTACATTTCGAGTTTGACCAACACGGTGCGCTCGATCTTCTGCTTGCTTGTCGTCATGGGGATTGAAGCTCAGGTCGTAAATGATAACAACGTTGGCACAAGTCAAATTGATACCAAAACCACCAGCCTTTGTAGAAAGCAAAAAGACGGTAATATCCTTTTCTTCGTAGAATTTGTCAATCATATCCTGGCGCATGTCGACAGGCGTTTGACCGTCCATGCGCAAAAAGGTAATGCCCATGTTGTTGAGAACGCGTTCCAAAATGTCAAGCATTTGCGTAAACTGTGAAAAGATAAGCACTCGATCCCCCCGAGACTTCATTTCCGGTAAAAGCTCTTTGAGCTTTTCAATCTTACCGCTATTGAGCCATTCATCTTGAGACAATCGGTGATGAGAAATAGAAGGAAAATCTTCAGAAAGTTTATTGAGCTCAGCATCAGTCATAACCCCCATATCTTCAAAAATAAATTGCTGGTTTGCATCGAGGTATCGAGGCTCCTTCAAAATTTCCTGAGACATTTTGTGAATAACCGAATTGTTGTAAATTTCACGGAAAAGCAAGTGATGCAAAGATGCTTTGCGGAGCCGCATCAACACATTACCAACAACTTTGGCGTTTTTCTCGCCAGCCATGCGAGCTCGAATAGCAGCTCTGCTGATTTCAAGCTCGCGATCGTAAATAACTTTTTGTTGATCAGTAAGATCGCAATATTCAATCGAATGTGTCTTTGGAGGCAGATTCTGAAGTACCTGCTCTTTTTTCCGTCGCAAAACAAAGGGCGTCATCATAGTTTTTGCACGAGCAATTCGTTGTTCCGACAATAAAGGATCCTTGCCATTTTCAGGCACAGGGGTATTGTTGGCACTTGTTTCTATTCCACTAGGGTCTGGTGACGCAGCGGCTGACGACATGGAAGGAGAAGAGTCCCTGGTTGACTGAGTAGTAGATCGAGCCTTATGCTTAAAAATGACAGACAAGTCGTCTTTTCGAGAAACAAAAATGTCTGGTAAAATGAATGCTAATAAGGAAATTAATTCCTTAAGATTATTTTGAAGAGGCGTACCAGTCAAGAGAAGTCTAAAACGAGCATTTAACCTCATGAGTTTATTGTATCTCTCTGACAAGCTGTTCTTCAGCATATGACCCTCGTCATACACACATACATTGAACTTTTGATGCTTTAGAAATGAAAAGTCTGCAGGTGATCCACAGGCTAGATTATATGTAGTAATCATAACGTCAAAATTAGAGGCATCGGGACCGCTAAGAGCATCTCGAATGTCTGCACGCTCACCCTGACTCCCATAATAAGGCTCAACAACTAAGGATGGACAAAACTTTTGAAACTCACGAAGCCAGTTTTCAAGGGTGGAGGAAGGAACAACAACCAAATGTGGGCCGTTCTTGCCAATTTCTTTTAAGTGTGCCAAAAATGAAATAACTTGACATGTTTTGCCCAAACCCATTTCGTCAGCTAAAATACACGAGAGTTTTTTCCTGTAAAGAAGAGAAAGCCAGTTGATACCAACTTGCTGATAATCTTTAAGGGTAACATCTGGTCCCAAAAGTGTAGGAGGATCACTGAAAAATCCTCCATTGCCCTCAGATTTTGAAGATTTTGAAGATTTTGAAGATTTTGAAACTTGGGTATTAATAACATTTCTGCGTCGAAAGCGAGACCTAGAAGTGATTTCATCGTCTTCATTTTCTTGGTCAGTCATTTCAACATCTGGATCAGTAGGTCTGGACGAGATTTCGCCCTTTTCACCAAAAATACTGATACCCCACTTAGCGACATCTCGAGAAACTTGTTTACCAAGTTCTTCGCATTTCTGTATAAGCGAATCAACAGCGTCATAACCCTTTAACGTTGAAGAGCAGGCGTCCACAATTTTTTCGCCAGTTGTTTTCGACCTTGAAGACTTTTTCTGAAAAGGATCTGTGACTAATCTTGCATCATCTAAAGTATTAAAGGGTCGGGCATCCACAAGGGCTTTTACTACAGGCAGCTCTGCTGCTGAAATATCCGCAATGTCTTCGAGTGATGCAGTGTTTAAAAATTGAAGAATACGAGTATCGAAATCAACTTCTTCCTCTTCAAGTTTATATTCAACAATACCATCGGAATCGTCTTCCGATAGCTCAATTGGCGACGATGACTCTGATTTCTTTAAAAGTCTTCGTTTAGATGCAGGATTGGTGTGTGATTTCTTTTTCCGAGACCCCGTATAAACAATATCATCTTCGTCATCTACCTCACTACTATCCTCGTCCTTGTCGGATAAAACGACAGGTGAATTAGGTCTCTTTAAAAGCCGCCGTTTTCTTTTCTGAGGGGGTACTATTTCTTCAAGACTATCGTTGCGTTTAGCAGGTTTGGAATTATTTGATGCACTAAACTTTTCTCGGATAGATTTATGAGGTTTCGAAACTTCTCTTTTTGATGTCAAGGTACTAGAAAATGGTGATTCCCTTTTCGAAATGTTACTAGTGAAACTTTGATTGACAGCAGCTATTGAAGCTGGGCGGATGCTTGACAGCTCATCTTGATCTTCTAGCCAATCTGCAGCCCGCTCAAATGTTTGCTTCTGACGAACAGCATAGTGCAACATTTTGGTAGGAACGCTTGTGAAGACAATCTCAAGTTTGCTCACAACATGCAGCTCATCTCGTGTCAATGGCTTAGCGTCCAAAGAGGGTATACTGGACACAGGGGTAGTTAAAGTGCGCTTTGAACTTGCACTATCATGGGTGTTATTATAGCGATCGAAAACAGATTTTGTAGTTACCGAAGGCTTAAAGGAGGAGAAGTTAAGAGAAGAGGAATGTGAGTTGTTGTAGGAGAAACTATTGAGCAGGTTAGGCTTTTTATTGACGGGTTTCCCAAATAAAGTACCTGACTTTAAAGATCCCAGTCTTGCTCCGGAAGACACGTTGCTGTTGGAAGC
The DNA here is from genome assembly GCF_902498895.1 of Magnusiomyces paraingens. Lineage (NCBI taxonomy): Eukaryota > Fungi > Ascomycota > Dipodascomycetes > Dipodascales > Dipodascaceae > Magnusiomyces > Magnusiomyces paraingens. Next base: position 2,783,871 of record NW_022474070.1, read on the forward strand.
GTCATTTTTGGATGACGATGATCTGGACATGGAGAAAATTTGTTTTTACAACCAAAGATAGTAGAGGCAAAAACGAATATGGCTTGTAAATAAACAAAATGTAGAATAATAACAAAAAAAAAAGAATTAAGATAAAAATTTTGAAACCCCAAAAGGAATCTTTAGGGAAGAAAAAGAAGAAGTCAAGTTTTTTTTACTTAACAAAAAATTTTTTTTATAAATGTTGTCATTTAAATCATGAAGCTAAAATGTAAACAAACAAATAAACAAACCTCTCTCGTTAAAAACCTTAAATACAACAATACAGGTATTTTAAAAAACAACAACAACAAGTTTCTTATTTATTTCTTTTTTCTAATTATTATACAGGCTTGATTTTAAAATGCAATGAAATAAGTGAAAACACTAAAGCCTTCAGATCGTTTACCAAGTAGTAAAATACACGCAGACCTTCTGGATCATCACTATTCTGCACGTCGTTCAGGGAGCCGATTTTAGCCGTTTCAAACGCAATATGGTATTTCCCTAGTCTGATCTCGAGCTCCTGCTTGCCGTCTCGATTTTTTTCGGGCCACCGCTCGTCGCTTTCCAGTTCTATCTCACTTTCCTTGACTATCCGCCGCACTTCATTCAGAACCGCCGGGCTTATAGTGACATTTTTTTTTATCAGTGTGTCGTTTTTGTAATTAGAATTGTTTGCGTAGCGTAGTAGACCTGATTTGCCGTCACTGTTTGTGCGGATATCAAATTCTAAAAACTCGTGTCCGAAGCGGCCTTGATGGCCAGAGTAGTAGCGCACATAAAGGGGTTCGGCATTTTGCTGACCATGACCCTCAATTATGGGGACTATAGTTTCTTTTCCTACAGGTGGAGAAGTGGAAGTGCTCATTCTTTGATTTAATGGTAATGTCGATGGCGGGGCAGCCTTGAGGAGGACTTGGTGGTGGAAAAAAAATGGGTGGTGAAGCTGAAAAAATTTGGGCTGTTGTTACAACTCCAGTTTTTCAATAAAATATCATTGCATTACATTACATTACATCAACGTTTACTGCAAGAACCAGAAACTTTTAATGTACAGGAAGTTGCAAGGTATTTTAAAAGACAAAGCGTTTGAATTCCAATCAATCAATTCATCAAGCCATCAATCAGGCTTTACTATTGATGCAATTTGTTTCAGAAAGAAGTTATGCCTGCTCTTCTTATAACGTCTTGCAAGGCGCTTTTGTTTTGGATTTATGCTTGGTAACATCTGGGTTAGGGTCTGATCTTTCACAAGTGTCATGCATGTGTGTGAGTCTTTACGAATTTTCTTTTAAGAAGGGTTCTCTGCTCCTCCTTAAATTTTTTTTTTAATCACATCCACAGTATATATATATATATATATATAAAGGTAGCAACTGCTGGCCATACCATATCACAAATATAGTGCCAGCTTCTTTTCTTCTTCTCCTTGATTTCTCTCTGTAAAAATCTCTTCATATACCAAAATGGCTACTGATCTAACTCCAGAAGAAAAGTACGATCTCATTACTAAGAACCTTCAGGAGGTTCTTAATGGTCAAATCATCAAGGAAGTCCTTGAGGTTGAAAAGAGACCTTTGAAGATCTATTGGGGTAGGTACATGCGTCTAATTGAAAATCTCATCAATATGCTAACTCTCTAGGTACCGCTCCTACTGGACGTCCCCACTGTGGTTACTTTGTCCCCATGACCAAAATTGCTCACTTCTTGAAGGCCGGCGCCGAAGTGACCATCCTCTTGGCTGACCTTCACGCCTTTTTGGATAATATGAAGGCCCCTCTTGAACTCGTTGAGTTCCGTTCACAGTACTATGAACGTATAGTCAAGACCATTTTATCTTCTATTGGTGTTCCCATTGAGAAACTTAAGTTTACTATTGGTCGTTCTTATCAGCTTAATGGCGACTACACTCTCGACATTTTCCGAATGGCTAATGTCGTTTCCCAAAACGACGCTAAACGTGCTGGTGCCGACGTCGTTAAGCAAGTTTCCAACCCACTTCTTTCTGGCCTCATTTATCCCATCATGCAAGCACTTGATGAACAATACCTTGATGTTGATGCACAATTTGGTGGTCTTGATCAACGCAAAATTTTTGTTCTTGCTGAAGAACAACTTCCTACCATTGGTTACAAGAAGCGTGCGCATCTTATGAACCCCATGGTGCCTGGTCTGACCCAAGGTGGAAAGATGTCTGCATCTGACCCTAATTCCAAAATTGATTTACTCGAAGAGCCTAAGCAGGTTAAGAAAAAGATTGGTTCTGCTTTTGCCGCTCCTGGCATTGTTGAAGGAAACGGCCTTATTTCGTTTGTCGAATATGTTGTTTTGCCCATTTCTGAAATCTCCACCGGAAAGCCTCTTTTCCACATTAACCGTCCAGAGCAATACGGTGGCCCATTGAACTATTCTACTATTGATGAGCTGAAGCAAGATTACGAATCCCAAAAGCTTTCTCCTCAAGACCTTAAGATTGGTGTCACTGACTCTATCAATACCTTATTGGAACCTATTAGAAAAGAATTTGAAGCTGATGCTGAGTTTCAAGAACTTGAAAAGAAGGCTTATCCTCCTCCTGAACAAACAAAAAAGCCAAAGAAGGCCAAGAAGATTGGCACTAGATACCCTGGAGCTAAAACCGAAGGATCTGATTCTTCTGTCCCTAGCTCTAGTTCCAAATCCGAAGTAGAGCAGGTTGGTGAAGCTCTGAATAAAACTTCTATTTAGAATATTAACATATATAATGATTTTACTATTGCTATTGCTATTATGGGTTTTGAATAAAAGTTTTGCCTTTTTTTTTAAAGGGTTTCCCAACCACCAACATCAATATTCGAATATAACATTCTTGAAATATAATCAGGAATACCGTGTTGTAACCAAAATACACGTTGAATATGATTGTATCGCATTTGACTGAGATATTGGGGTCTTTGCCTCTTGTAATTCTCCGCTTCCTCTCCATGAACATCCAAATATGGAGCACAATAAAAAGAACCTTGAGTTCTTGTTAAAAACAAAAGTGAACTGCGTTTAGGCAAAATAAACATGCCAATGGATTTTCCACAGGAAGAGCAATGATTGTTGCACGGTCCACGACCCGATATATCAGTAGGGGACTGAAGGTTAACCGTTTGACAACAAAAAAGACAAACAGCTGGCTCCGAAAAATATTCAACACTCTCTGTATTTTTCATCCAAAGGTCTTGATTTGTGAAAAATTGATCAAGACGATGTGGTAAACTAATGAGTTTTTGGATAGCGGGGTAGTCAATTTTGGGTGATGTGGAACTTTCAACATGATCTCGAATAAACTTTGAGGCCAGTTGAAAAGTCCCAGGAACGCCATGTGAAATCTCTTTAATGAGACTACTAATAGTAGGTACCTTGAGCAATTGACAAAGTCTATCTGCTTCTGTTTCGGAATCTGAAAACTTATATTTGCTTGTATTGAACCCCTTTGTGCATCGAGCATGAATGAAGATTGCTGTCTTGCGCAAAAAAGGAGTCACCGATTTAATCAACATGGTATAAAGAATGTGACCAATAGCGGGTGCATTACTTAGTGGAACATTCACAGACTTGGATCGAATAGTCTTTCTTATTTCAAGAACTATTTGACTAAGGCTTTGTATTGTTTCCTCATCAACCTTTTCAAATATTGGAATTGAAGCAAAAGCCTTATGCTTTGTCCATAAAGCACCATCACAAAGCTCTCCAATCAGGACAGTTAATGAATTGACAAGAACTTTCAATAAGTATCCTTTGATAAAATGAACTTTATCAAGATCAAATGCTGGAGAATAATAAAATAAACAGGTGACCAACTCCTCAAAAGGAGTGAGGTCTCCTGAAGATTGAAAAGGCACAAACACTGACATTTCCGAAGAAACGCTATTGCCTGTATTTTTGAAAACATCTGTTACACTATAGCAAACAGAAAGAGCAGTGAATTCAATCAACACTTGAAGTAGGGTCACAGTCAATGGTGTCAATTGCTCTAAAAAAATTGCAGATGTTTTGAGACCACGAAGAGATAACTCGATGTCAGTTATTGTCCCAGCAAGACATTTGAAAAGCATGTCAAGAGAAATTGTGTCAGTATGAAGCGTTCCTCCTTGAAATACAAGCCCCCATTCTCTAATAATTGTTCGGTCAACAGCCAGAATAGAAAGATCAAGCTCCTTTAAAAGATTGGAGTTTCTAAGAGGAGAAAATGGAGAGCCATCTAAACCCAAAACAGGGGCATATATGGGGGATGCAGAATCCACACATTGCTTGAACAAGCTGGAGCTATGCTTTTGGGGATTTTGTGCATAGTTGAGAACCTCTTGTGAAAATGCTTTTTCAACAAATTCAGAAAAGCTGAATGTTTGTTTTAACTCCGCAGATGAGTCCCTATTTGTAGATTTCCAAAGAATAGGTATAAATGTATTATTTAATGAGCGACATAGCGGACATAAAATTTCACCCATTCTAGGATTGTCTGGATTGTTTCTTGTTAACTCATTTGGCCTATTGGAAGCACTCTTAAGATAAGAAGTATAGCAATCCAAGTGCATTGCATGACAGCAACTGGAAATGACTGGTCTGAAATAGTTGTTTCCTTTAGGAAAACCAGGTCCAATAACATTTTTCTCGGAAAACTTTTCACGGTATTCATTCCATGTATCGTTACGGTGATAAATCACATCTTCTTTAGATTCAGATTCTTCAACACAAAGATCTTGCTCCATTCCATATGCTTCCATAACCCAATCTGGGTTCTGAAAGGGAACAGTTCGATAGGCATTTGAAATTTGAGAATGTGCAACAATGCCGAAAATCTTTTTTTCATCACAAGGAATATGACATAGAATGCATTGGCTTCCAGAAAAATGCCATTCTTCTGTCTCAGCATCTTCATCAGTCATATCCTTATCATCATCTGCTACTTCTTCCATGCTTGCCTTCATTAACTGTTTAGCAAATCTTTGTTGCTGTTTCTGAATTTTTTCAAGAGCTTTCTTTTTTTTCCGCTTAGCAATTTTTTGAAGATCACTTTTAGATGGCTTCTCTGCGACTGAATCTTTATCAGTTGTATCATAAAGATATGAGTCTGAAAAAATAGGGCTTAGTACACTGTCGACAAGATTACCATCCTTAGTTTTAAGAATCTCAAATATTCTCAAAATACGGGGCTTAAAATGTGCAAAATTACTTTGAAAAGATAAATAAAATAATAATGCAGCAGGATTAGCGAATTTACTCATCTCTGGGGGAAAGTTCCAATTGTTTGGTACAGACATTTCGTAATTTTGACATAAAACAGAAACAAAAGATAGTCCGGGAGTCTTTCTTTCCAAATCATCAAGTGCTGCAGCATGACAGAGATGCAAAATAAGACCAAGAATGCTATCAACCCCTTTATCAGTGTCTAAAGTGATACCAATGGCCATTGTCAATATATTAAAGACAAAACTAGCAAAAGCCGGAGTTCTAGTAAATCCACCTATGTTTTGAAAAGCTCCGGATGTTACCGAATCAAGATAGGGCTCGATAACAATGGATTCCAGTGGCTTTTTTGTTTGCTTGTGAATTTGAGCCTTGATTATATTTTCAGCATCGTAGATTTTTGAAGATGCAAAGTGAAGATAGCGAGTATCAAAATACTTAAAGTATTGAGATTTCAATTCATACTTTCCAGTGTCTCGAATACCGATTGGAGGCTTGAAGGTGCAAAGCTCTAAAAGCATAGGCTCAAACATTTCATTTATGATAAGATAATCAGGAATAATATTAGCAATATCGCTAAAAGAAAGAGGACCAAAACCTAAACATTGAATGATTTCTTGGAAAATGTATCTTTTTTCAAACTCTTGAGTATAGTGAGTTTCTTTAGAAGGATGAGGCTCTTGTGAACTAAGCAAATTATTAGCTGGATGCCAATCACCTGGAGGAATAAGTTGATGGCGTTCAACAAGAAGAGCAATCAAGTGATGAATTAACGCCTCTACCATATATAACTTCTGTTCTTCATCAAAAGCTGAATTTATGCTTAAACCCAAAAAACCCCATCGATCAAGAAGTTGAAGAAAAGCAACTTGTGGGTCCATAGTGACAAGAGCTGTTTGAAGCATGAAAATATCACGATTAAAAGAGTAATCACGAAGAGTCATATCACGATAAAAAGTCATTTGATTTCGCACACTGATACCGTTTCTTACCCAAAGCCCTATGCGGATTTGAGACAAAAGAACAACAGTTCTCATAGGAAAATCAAAAAGAATGGAAAGATGTTCTTTTTCAGAATATTGTGATGTTTTAGAAATTACCTTTAATAAGCTTTCTTTTATAGATTCGGGACTTTTCCAAACGCCATGTTGAATTATCCAAGATAAGAATGAATGCAATGGATGGTGTAGACTGGTTGCATCATTTTCAATTCTAATAGGAACGTCTCGAATAATTGCTTTGTAAATGCCCAAATCAAATATGGTGTCCTGAAAAAACGGAGTTGATGCAATTTCTGTGTTGGAAATATGCGATGAACCAAGTGACCAATTATAAATCGCGGAAGCAATAGTAGATATAGCTTGTGTTTCAATTAAATCAATTTCGTCATCAGTAGATTCAGAAACACCGACTGCAATAGATTTAGCGAGTTGCAAAACTGAAGGTAAACAACTGAAATAAGAAATCCACAAATCCGGTTCATATTCAACATGACTATCCTTCTCTCTAACCATGGGTAAAATCCCTTGAAACAAAATCAAAAAATCACAAAGTTGGTTAATGCGATTCTTGTTACCAGTCACTAATGATTTGTTTGTATTTCTTTTAAGTATATACTCAAAATCGTGAAATAATTGAGTAAATCGACGATTTTTTACTGGAGTAGCTATATCGAATTCCTTCACCTTGGTATTAATACTAGTCACTGGACCAACTCTAAACTGAGTGAAAAGGGTATAAAGTCCAGCCATAAATTTTGAAAAATAATTGTACTGACAAATGCTGGTTGCAATTTTAGGCGAGGTAAAAAGTTGAGTCGACAAACTACTAAAAATTGAAACTTCAGGTTCTCTGTCAACAAGAATATAATGCTCAACAACTTGCAGATACAACTGGGCATAACAATGACCAAGTATGTTTTTATACTCTGGATGAGATATCAAAACAGAAATGTATAAATCATTTAATGTTACTCGCAAGCTTTTCCAAAGTCGAATATCAAAATAAATAAGATACTGAACGCGAGCACTAATCCCGTTACGTGAAAAACTAGGCGGGTCGGGACCATCATCTAACCAATACTCTGGAACTGACTCTGATTTTCCGATCACAGGTGGGGATTTTTGAATATCTGACAAGGGAGGAAATTGAGGAGGATATGAGCCTAGTTCAGGAATAGATGCACCGTTTAAGGAGGTGCTGACTTTTGGAATTAAGTCTGTATCACAAGAGTCTCTTTCATTACGAAAGATCGCATTGCCAACGTTCCATGGAGAACATAATGCCTTCGAAATAAGTTCTCTGACAATAAAGTAGTTATTTTCGATGGATATTTTTGATATATCTTCTAGCCAATAAATTATAGCGTCGCACATATCCTCTCTAAAATCGTCTTTTGCAGAACGAATAGTGAAAACAAGACGTGTTGACTCCATTGCACTTTTAAGACGAAGTAGTTCGCCAAGATTTGTAGAAACATCTATTTTACCTCGACCATAGGCATCGACTTGTGTGGCAATCATTTTACCAAAGTGTTTAGGTTTGTTTAAATGAATATTGAGCATATTAATCACGTCTTTAAAAGAATGACGTTGGTCATTCCAAAGATTAAGAACAAACTTGTCATATTGGGGCTTATCTTGAACACCGTAAACTTCAGTGCTCAATTCCGATATACGACTATGCTCCATGACTTGTGTTTCAGACTTAAATACTTGAGTAGTAATATCGGAATTAGACAAGACATCAATGACATAATCTAATGCTGTCTCAATAGTAGCAAGGAGCGAAGTTTCTAAATCCTCAGAAATTGGATTGTTAGAAAAATTTTTCATTTCATGGTGCTTGCAAGAAAAATGGTTCACCCAGGCTTCTGGATCTCCACAGTCACAAACACCACCGCTGTCTCTGGCACTAATGTTAATGATGACCTGATGACCTTGGTGATCCTCAGGATTGTAACAGTATGAACAAAGAATGCACGTATCATCTAAACCGCACGTTCTAAAGTATGTTAGAAACAAACATACCGCTTTACTTAAACCTCTAATACTTACAAGCATCGATATGTTGGCTCGCCTTTAGTAAATTTTCGAACGCAAGGACGACCAGGATGAGAAGGGTCAACTTTTATATCATTTTTAATAATCCAATCAAAAGAACCTTTTGTACATGGTTGCGATAAAGACATTCGAAGATTAGCTAATGAAGAAGGATAGGATTTTTGCGATTGTGAATCTAATTCCAGGTTGCCAATATCAGGGAAAAATCGATCGATATATTTTCCGTTACATGATGCTGCTTCAAATAAGGCACGCCGAATATCTTTTCTGACCTCTTTAGTAAGACGAAAGTCATTTTTTTTTGGACACTCCACAAAATATCTGCGAAGATTGTTTATTAAATTTGGGTCCATGATTTCAATATCTTGGGAGGAAATAATTAAACTATTCTAAGCACATAAACAAGTAGATAAGTGTGTAAAAAAGCTATGTTGTATCTCACAGATGAATTATGACAGGTAGTTTTAATAAATATTGTCTATGGTTACCCGGCTTTTATATTTGTGGCAAAAAAAATCATTGTAGTCAGTCGCTATCGTGACACTCATCCTAATCATAGTTATTTTAACTAAATTATTTTAACTCTAAATTGTAGACTCTAAAATTGAAAATCTGCAGAAACACTCATGAAATTTTTGATTATTTTAAAGATAAATTCACACTGTATTTACAGAAACAATTATTTGGTTCATTGGCCTTAACAAGACTTAAACTATCAGTCATTAATTTTAAAGAATAGAGAGGTCGACCACTTACTAAATTACCTATTACCTATATAGTATGTTAATTACCAAAACGAAAATTTAACTTTGATCACCAATTGAAGTTTGTATGGTTACAAAAGATTGTTGTCTAATTGCGACTAACATTACAACCCCAAAAGCAGTGAAAATTTTTGAATTTCCTGACTTTCCTACAAGGATATCTTCAATAAGTGTAATGTGACACTAACACTTACAATATTATTCCACACAGGCTACAACTTGTAAAAAAACAAATAATGGTATCTGCCCGTTTAAAATTTAACCTGACAGAAATAAAAGATAAAAAAAGATAAAAAAAAATAAAAAAAAATAAAAAAAAATAAAAATAGTGTATTTCATTATTGATTTGTGTAGGCAGGGAGGGTAGTTTGAAAAATAGTAATTGAATTTATTTACTCATCGTCGCCCTCCTCCTCGACATACTTATGTCTAATGTCCTTCCATTGTTTCTAATATTGTTAGTTTCCGTATAGCTCAACATATTTAAAAACTTACGCCAGCATTGATCTTGTCAAAGTAAGCATCGACAGCTTTGCTGTAGCCACTATACAAAAAAAAACAAAGTTAATCAATAAACAAAATTTTTTTAAAAAAAAAGCATACACATCGAAAAAGAATGCAGCACCGAAAACAGTGCCGACAAAGATAGAGTTGCGTCTGAAAAAGGTGTTGTAAACGAGGGTGCCGAAGTTAGCCTATGATATTAAGAATGTTAGTCAATGACAAAGAAAAAAATTGAAATGTTTGAACTTCAATAAATGGGAATCAATAAAAATAGAAAATGTTAATTGGCACTGGTATTATACTTACCATTGTGAATGTTTTTTGTATAATTTTATAAGATACAGTCCAAAAAGTTCTGTGGTTAAAAGAAAGAAGGGGATGGGAGTAGAATAAAAAAAATCAAGCGTTATTATGGGGCAAGTAAAATTTTTGAAGGTTGGCTGGAGACATGTCCAACACGCTAATAGTAATCACTCAAGCTTCTTTCTCCAATCCATGATTGGCTCAATCCTATCATGAATTTATCACGTGATTTATCTGTAATAAATCTTACCTTCTTTTGTCGACAATTTTTTTTTCTAAACATAAAACATTCAAAGCTAATTGCATCAGTTTAGCTTTAAGTTCATACTTAAAAAATATTCTATAACATACTTGCAAGCTTATAATGAACAAGGAAAAACCAGTACCTGATAAATGTGAGAAATATGAAAACCAGCGTATGGTAGGTGGCTCTATTAGGGCTGATGGTTCTGTTCGCAAAACTTATAAGATTCGACCAGGGTATACGCCTCCCGAAGAAGTTCAACGTTATGTACCCCGAGCTAAACGATTTCAAGGAACTTCTGAGCCAATAAAATCTGGAAAAATTACTGTAAAGAACTTGGAGGAATTTCCTGCTTTAGGAAGTAAATCTTCTGAAACCAAGCTAAAAGACAAGCATGAAAATACCAATGAAACTTTGGAGAGGAATAATACCAAACAGCTACGCACAGAAAATATAGATAAACTTATGGAAGGGCTTTGTATATCACAATCTACTGAAAAAGAAGTTAATAAAAAGAGCTTGTATATACCACCTTGGAAAAGAAAAAGTCAGTCAAAGTAAATTAAAGTCTATTTGTTCATGTGCCTAATATATACGAATTACTATGTGCTTTGTGAATATGTTTATCTTTATTCATTATTCATTATTCATTATTGAATATGAATGTAATTGGTGATTTCCCAATATGATTCAAGTTGTTGAGACCATTTAAATGATAGCAATTAAAAGAGCTAATAATACTAAAAACAATTCCTTACTCATTGGTAGAGTCGTGCCTGAGTTTGATTGTTCAACAACACTTGATTGAGAGCTATTTGTACTCACATATGATTTTTTCACCATGTATAGATCTGGTTTGTAAGAACCGTCATCGTACTTTGGATTTGGGTGATATTGGCCATTATCATATGAAGAGTGACCGCTCGAACTTGTTGCAATAGCACTTGAAGTTGTTTGTGATGTTTGAGTGGCTGCTTGGATGATTGTTGTATAAACATAAACAACAGGCGTTAGTTGGGTTGAAGCCTCAGTTTTCGCTTCGTTTTGTTCCACTTGTTGAGCATATACTTCTTCATTTGTAGAGTCCTCCGATTGTGTCCGGATCACACCATTGGCTGCCTGAATAGAAGACCAAGAACCCGAGTGATCAGAATAAGAATATGCTGTACCAGTGGAGTAGTCTTGTACCGAGATTGATTTGACAGAAAAAGTAAATGGACCTTGCGAGTAATCAGTCTCTCCTCCTGCCCATTCAATAGTTCCTTCTCTATTACTTGGATCGCCTGCAGACCACGGCCCTATTTTTATTTGCATAGGAGTTTGTGGATAATAGCCAGTATTTGGATTATCTAGAGTGCGAACAACTTGGCCATCCACTGACCATGTAGTACTCGAAGCTGTCCAGTCAATTGAGTAAGTGTGCCATTGGTTTTGTGTATCAGAAACTTGGCTGATGCCTCCTCTATTAAAAGTTGAATCATCACCTTTACTGAAATAATTAGTCTGAACTTCATTGATATCTTTTCCTAGCCATTCCCAATCAAGTTCGTCTAGGTTATCCGATATCAGTACGCTTGATGAAACTATTCCGACCCCTGGGGCAGCTTTAGCAACTATTTCAACATGGCCGAACATGATATAAAAGTTAGAGGCGATTGTTGGCGAGTCTCCACTTTTTTCAATGATAAAATTTATTCCATTATGGTCATACGCTATTTTCCCCGCTGAGCTTATGACATTAAACTTATCAGATGCGCCCTGAGAAGAAAAATCCCAATCAAAACGAGTCCCCAGAGCGGGATCAGGATCACATTTAGCAATTAATGGATTACAATCCGTGAACGTTTGTCCGTATACAGTAGATATTAAACAAGCAAAGGGAATAGATCTTGATAGAAAATATAAAAGAAGCATGTTTATTTGATTAGAAACAAGATATGGATAATTGTGTAATTAATAATTGACTAGGAAGAAATGATAGGAGTGTATATAAAAAAAAATAGTAAAAAAGTCTGTGATGAGCAATTGAGTACTTTATATAATTGAGAAAAACATGCAGAATGTGATAAAAAAAAAATAAAAAAAAACATGTGGAAATTTCAATTTACATGAAACCTACAAGGGTTTTAATAGAGATTACTATTAATAATTTTTTTCATATTAATGATATCATAAGGTCGCATATGATAAGCGAAAAAGAAACCCAGTTGCAAGGTAAAGAAAGCCTCATGCCCTACCATAAGGTCATAATTATGAGGTATCCTAATTTAGTTAGTGAAGGATTGCTCTGGGGGGTTGAGGTTGGGCTGGCTGGACTGGCTGGACTGACTGGACTGACTGGGTGGCCCAAACGGCACCGAATTAGGTCAATCTATTTCTCAGTTTTGTGAAGCCGCTCGTAATATACGGCTGAAAGATGATCGTTTCGATAAATTTTCCATATATAGATATATATCTATCCTTCGCAATATTTATTAGCAAAAACATATTGTTGAAAACAACTTTAATTGAAATTTTGGGATTTTTCAAAGCTTGTTTTCTAGGCTTTCAATATGATAAATGGCTGGGTTAACTGAGGCTAAAATTACATGGCTCTAAACACTAAACACTAAACACTGCAACCTTTTCAATAATCGCTTGTTAAGCTTACAAAGAATTATTATCTCAACTAAATATAACTTCAAAAGTAACATAATTATGTAGTATATATAGATTTTTCTTTGTCCTTAATTAAGAATTTAATAGTGGTACTCTTAGGAAATTGTTTCTAAGCTTAGCTCATATTTACAGGTGATCATGATCAAGAAAAAAAAAAGAGAGTCACAACCTAAAAAGAAATCATAATAAAAATAACTTTATCATATCCATCATTAACGAAGACAAAAAGGAGTGTCACCTGGAAAATGTTGGCAATCGCACCATAGTCTTAGTACTATTTTTTGCCAATTCTTTTGTACACATAACACACCTTTGCTAAAAATAAAACTAAAACTAAAACTAAGAATAATCAAAAATTGTCAAATAATGACTCAGCGATCGTTTGGTGTCGGAAGTGCTGACGGTTCTCAAGGGATGACATTTTCAGCTTTTTTCTCTTCCCTCTCTATTTCTCTAGGAATATTCCTCATTCAAATGACATTGTTTCTCTGTTTTCGTCATTATCTTCCACACATTTATGAACCAAAATCACTCCTTATCTCTACTAGAAAATCTGGGTCCTTGATACCTAGTCCTTCATCATCAGTATTTGGCTGGGTTGCACCTCTTTTGTCGATCTCTTTGGATAGTATCAAGACTCATTGCACCTTAGATGAATACTTTTTTTTGCGCTTTCTTTATTTTTTATTTTTTTTGTTTGCGTGTACAACAAGTGTGACTTTGCCTTTTCTTTGTGTTATTAATTGGATAAGTGGTGAGCGTTATGGTTATTCAGATTACGACTCTTCTACGATTGACAACTTTTCTTGGACAAATATTTCACCAAAGCATTCTATTAGACGCACAGCGCATATAGCATGTGCACTTGTCTTAATTTCATTTATTTGTTGGCTCATGTATTTTGAGTTAAATGAATATATTAAAATACGACACTGCATTTTGTCTTCATCAATCCACCATCAAAAACCTTCATCAAAAACGATTTTGCTTCGATCTATCCCGTCAAAATATTTATCTGAAATAAAAATTAAGGAGCTGTTTAATATTTTTCCTGGATGCATAGAAAGTGTTTCGATTAATCGAGACTACTCTCCCCTAGTGAAGCTCGTTAAAGAACGTGCAATTTTGGCTCAAAAGCTGGAATGCTTGGAGAATTATATTGTGTGGAAGGCAAATAAGGTGAACAGGTTATCTGCTAAAAATTCGTTTAGTTCCCGAGTACTTTATAATTCCAAACATTCCAAGTCTTCACATTTGGAAAAAAATGGAAGAGTGACTCATGAGTCCTCTTCAAACACAGAGCTTTTGGATACTTCTTTTTTTAAACCTACTGAGAAATATGCATTTGTCGCTGGTAAAAAATGGACCAAATATATCAAAGAAAGTGAAATACCTAAAGTGCGGTTGCCATCATTTCAAATTTTAGGATATCCAATTAAATTCCCGTTTTGTGGTCTTCAGATTGATTTGTTGTCTTGGTATAAAATAGAGCTAAATCGAATTAACGCTCAAATAAAAGTAATGCAAGAGTCTCAAGATTGTTTTAAAGCAATTAATTCTTGTTTTGTTCAATTTCGTCATCAGGTATATGCACATTTAGTATGTCAATCTATTGTGTTTGAAAATCCGCAGCTATCTGATCAAAGTTTTATTGAAATAGACCCTAATGATATTAATTGGGATAACTTGGATTTATCTTGGCTTCAATGCTTTGTTAGAAGAATTTTAGCTACGATTCTCAATGTTCTCATCATTCTTGGTTGGACATTTCCTGTAGCTATTATTGCAATTTTGAGTCAACTCGACTATCTACCGGAACTTTTTCAAGGTTTTCTTTGGATAGACAACATTCCCGCTCGGTTCAGAATAATGATTTCAGCTATTCTTCCTTCAATAGTTGTTAGTTGGCTTATGCGAATAGCCCCTATGGTATTTCGTTACTTGGCCCGTGTTAAAGGTTTTGTTTCCTATACCGAAGTTGATCTTGATGTTCAAAAATATCTCTTTGTTTTTATTTTTATACAAGTTTTTTTAGTTATATCTTTATCTCGCGGAATGACTGCAGTTGTTGCCCACGTTTTTTTTTCTCCATTTTCAGCACTTTCGCTATTGGCCTCAAACCTTCCAAAAGCAGCTAATTTTTTTTACTCATATATTTTTCTCCAAGGTCTATCTCTTTCTGGTGATATATTTTTGCAAACTGGCCGACTTATTAGAGTATATACTTTGCGTCCTTTTATTGACAAAACGCCACATCAAAAATTTACTACATTATCAAATATTGGAGCACTTCAACTTGGTTCAATATATCCCAATATAACATGTTTAGCAATAATAGGTATTGTGTACTCTATAATTGCACCTCTCATAACATTATTTTCTATGATAACTTTTGGTTTGCTTTATCTCGCCTTTAAATATCGAATTCTGTATTGCAATAGTAAGATATTAATGATCAACATTAGGTTCTCTATTTTGTTTTATTTAGTATACTGACTTTAAAAAAAAAAATTAGATCCCATTTCTGATTCTGGAGGATTGCATTTCCCAAAGGCCATTTTTCAACTAACTATTGGAATCTATTGCCTTGAAGGTTGTTTGGTTGGACTTTTTCTTTCAACTCGCAGTCAAAATCAACATTTACATTTAACTTGTGTTGGGGTTCTTATTGCAGCTATATTTGCAACATCTATTTTACATTATCGTTTAAGATCAGTATTCATCCCCATTATTAAATTTATGCCAATTTCATCTTATGATGTTCCGGATGAAATAATTTCTTACCAAACCAATCAAACATCAACAAGTTCAGAAACATATCCTCCCTCAAATAATACCTCTTCTTCAAAAATACCTTCTGAAAATATCAATACTGTTGGTTCTTCTAAAAATATTATTCAGGCAACATCAGATTCTATACACTCGGCTGCTAGCAGAATTTTACTAACAAAACACAGTAAATCCTTTGGTAGCTTATCTCCAGTAAATTTATCTCGAAATCGCAGCTTTTCAACCGGTAATAATGTTGGACTAGATATTTATCAAATTCCAGATAAGAATTATCAAATTAGTTCATATTATTGTCATGATTGCTATAAAAAAAATAGAAGTAATAGAAACAGTTTTACTTTTAAAGAAGATAATAAGGAAGGAATCCCGCATCAGGAAAATTCTATAAATAACTATGGCCAAATACAACAAAAATTCCTTAATATGAATAATGAGCCAGTAAATACCTCTGTTAAATACCATTATATTAACTCGATTCACTTTAGTCACCCCGCATTATATGACCGTACACCATGTATATGGGTTGCAGATGACGAGCTAGGAATTGCCAGAGATCAAAGTTTGGATATTCATCAAAATTATCCTTATATATTATTTTCAACCGATGGGTGCATGCTTGATGAGTCTGGAAATGTAGCTGTTTATAAAATACCACCAGATTTCCACCCAACTACCAAATTTAGTATGTATCCACAAATCAGATAAATTGCTTGTATTATTAGAAAAGTGAATCATTTTTAAGTTAATTAAACAATTTAAATTAAAATTATGTCTTCATAACCCTGTTTCTTGAAGATTATTTCCATCACTTCCTAAAAGAACCTGTAACGGAAACTTCGGTTCAGATGTTTCTTGTTCATCAATTTTTTCAATATGAACTCTGTCGTTACTAATACCGGGATTCTTAGTAGATAAATTAGTATTCTCGTTAATCCCAGATGGTGAAAGTGATTCGTCTCTTGAACTATTAGTATAATTAGTTCCTCGAGGTCCATTAGGAATATCCATATTATCTGGAACCTCTGGAACATCGGCATTTTCTGATAATAGATCAGTAGCAGAAATATTGTTCTCATAGTGGTCCGATTCAGAAGTACGAACTTCTTCAGTGTTGTATCTGAACAAAACAATTTCACGGTGGTTTGGGTCTACAAAATGATCAGTAAACCATTTGAGAAGAAGGCCTTCGATTATATGACCGATTCGTGGCATATCTTGCAACCTAGATCGAGCACCTAATAATGACCTCACAGCAACTTCTAAAGTAAAATCTGGATTAAAAGATATACATAAAACTAGCTTTGTATTCTTTTGTTCTTGAAAATTTTCAGACATGTCCTTTTGAGAATTACGTTCGTTAGATTCTAGGTTGCTGGCCCGAGAAATACGAACAATCATACGAGCTGAAAATCGTACGATGCTGACAGTCAAAGACACCGGCATCACAGTGTTAAACCATCGCGGTTGACTTAACATTAAACGGGTTTCAATTCCGAGTGTAATAGTGTCAGAAAGGTCAACATCCATTTCTGCAACAAAGTCTCCGGCATCTTTATACCCTTTTAACGGATCTGAATCCTGATGTAAATTGTCCTTAAAAGGTTTATCACCTAAACTTGTGTTTCCGTTGGAACAAGTTGTTTTTGATGAATTTGACGCTAAATGTGAAGTTGCGGGATTATTTATTGACCCAGAAGATGAATTTGTAGTTGAATTGCCTTGATTATCACGGCGATGAATTTTGCAATTACTGAAAATTGGAAAATCTTCACCAATATTGATCTCTGTTATCTTAATATCGTCCAATACATCCGGTTTGCGTTCTCCATTAAGTACTGAATTTAGCCAAGTTACAAGTCTCCCTTTATCGCGAGCATCATTGCGATATTTGTTAATTATCTGTGCTAGTAATACATTGAACCAATCAAGAGATTCCGGAGTTCGCTTGCTTTCATCTCTCATAACTGAAGAAATTAGCTTTGAAATTTGTGCAGATGGGTCATTTCGTATTTCTTCGTTTTGATTTTTGCCATTGCTTGTCAAATTTTTGGATGTAGAGACTGGTAAGTTAAGTCGACTAAAAAGTAAAGTTGGAAACTGAGAAGATGATGTCGCCTTGGTATTTTCTGACGAAATAGGAGAAGAATTTGCGATATGGGATGAAAATTGAACACCAAGTACCGGTGCTGTTGGTTGATTTTTAATCACTCGCTTTTTTGGTGGCTGAGCAGCCGAAAATAAAAAAAATCGTACAAATACTGCAATTATTATAAGCACAGATATTTGACCGATCTGTTAAAAATTTAGTGTCCCAATTCTGAACAAATAATAAATAGTAATCAATACTTACAATAAATCCATAAAAAAACCCACGAAAGCTATAGGGAGTATGAGCAACCTGTTCTATTCTATAAGTCGATATTTCCATGGTTCCAACTTTCAACTTCAACTATTCTTAATAATTTAATTTCATCTATTTATAATCTATTGAATAATTGAATCAATTAATATTTCTGACAAATTGAAGGTTATTGATATGCCAAACTAATTACTTTTTTCTTTGGTTCTAATTTTTAATACAATTTGTATTTAGTATAAATTAATAAAAAAAAAATTAACGTGCAGTGTATTTTTTTTGTCAATAAAATAACTTTAGTATTTAACTTTCCTAACTACTTACTTCTTAGAACCTTAAAACCTTTGAAAGCCAGAAATGTAAAAAGAGTCAAGCATCTAAAATAGGAATAAACTATTAAGTTTATCAATATATATTGATCAATACATTGAATCCTTTTCGCTAAATTTATTTTTTGAATCTCAGTTTTTAAAATCATATTTTCTAATACAGATGATGAAATTATTTATAAATATATATACAAATTTTAGGAGGAATTTTCCCCGAAACCGTTAATTTTTTTTCAAAGATTATATTTAGAGACCTTGAGCAGAAGCCTGTTGAATGCGAGAAATGTAAGCTCGTGAAACAGTATTCCAGGCTTGCATGTATTTTTCCATGCATTGCTTTGTGCAAGTTTGTTCAGTAGAACTGAGGGACGATCCTGGCTTGGGAACACAGATTGTATAGCAGTTTTCGGTAATCTTGTTAACTAACTCTGTGGCATTAGCAATGGCCAACTCTTGCTGAATCTTTTCCTGGATTTGACGTTTGATTTCTGTGCTAGACTGCGAAGAAGTTGAAGTTGAAAGGGGGGACTCTGTCTTATTAGACCCTGAAGAACCAAAAATAGATGTAATTCCCGACATTTTTAAAATATAAACAAGGAAAAAGTAGTTGTTAAGAAAAGTAGTCCAAGCAATCAAAAAAATAGTTGTTCTTGATTTATAACTTATGGAAGAAGTGTAGTAAAAAATGGGGTAGCAGGTATATATTTTTATTTTATTTTTTTCTTTTTGAAATTGCAATAATAGTTACCCGGAAGTAAAAGCTTGATTTAAACAAAAGTAAACAAATTAAATCAACAATTTTTAACGTTTATGGGCAATCAAGTTTACCTTTACCTCTGTGCTTCTCTACCTATTATTTATTACAACTTGGCAATAAACATTAATTTTGTTTTCCTTTTCAATATAAATATGTCATTTTTTGATTTCAAGAATCGTACTGACTCTACTTTTAAAAAAAGCAATAACTTCGAACAAAAAAATGTTCCTTGGGTTGAAAAATAGTAAGATAACATATATAAAATACATAGATCAACACAATTACTAATTTTTTTAGTCGTCCAAAAGGATTAAATCAGATAACAGCTCAAGAGCATGTGGTTTCTGTAATTAAGAAGACTTTGCATTCTAAGAATGTAAGATAAATTATTCGATGTTTAATAGTTTTAGTTTGGTTAACTTGATACGTTTTAGCTTCCTCATATGTTATTTTACGGCCCCCCTGGAACCGGAAAAACCTCTACTATACTTGCGCTTGCAAAAGACCTTTTTGGTCCTGATCTTATGAAAACACGCGTTCTTGAGCTTAATGCATCTGACGAACGCGGAATTTCCATTGTAAGAGAAAAAGTAAAAAACTTTGCAAAAATAGCAATTTCTCAGGTTTCAGCTACTGCTCGTGAAAAATATCCATGTCCACCATATAAAATTGTTATCCTTGATGAAGCCGACTCTATGACATCTGACGCTCAGTCCGCATTAAGACGTACAATGGAGTTGTACTCTGATACCACGCGCTTTTGTCTAATTTGCAATTATGTTACTCGTATCATTGATCCTATTGCTTCACGCTGTGCAAAATTTCGTTTCAAGTCACTTGATGAAACTAATGCTCTTTATCGACTCGAATTTATAGCGCAAAAAGAATCTTTAAAATATGAACCTAAGGTCCTCGAATTTTTGCTCAAAATTTCTGGAGGTGATTTACGCAAAGCCATTACTTTTCTTCAATCAGTTGCACGACTTACGACTGTCCCGATACCTAATGAAACTTTAAATGATATTAATCTTGCCGATCAAGATGGAGATGTTATTATGGCTGAAGATTCTAAATCCACACCGCCTTCAATTACTGTAAAAATGATACAAGAAATAGCAGGTGTTATCCCTGATGATGTCATTGATTCCATTATTATTTCATGTACTTCTAAAAGTCCATCAAATAACTCTGCAGCAGATTTTGGTTCCAAAGTTTTCAAAAATGTTTTGGATTTAACTGAAAAAATCATGTTGGATGGGTGGAGTGCAACCCAGATTCTTGCTCAACTTCATGACAGAATAATATTTGATGATAACTATAGTTCTTCTAAAAAAATTAAATTTTCTTGGGTAATTTCAGAGGCGGACAAACGATTATCGGATGGCACCGATGAATATTTAGAAGTGCTTAATGTTTTAGCAAAATTCGCCATATATTTTTATAATTAGATAGTAAGGTTTTCTTTAACTATTAAATCTCAGAAAAAAAGAGTTCCGGTATCTTGAAACGCAAATTGGCTAGGTCATTTTAAAGATAATTATTAGAGTATTTTTTTATTTTATTAACCTCACAAGCAAGCTATGTACTTTTTTCTGTATTCTTAATTAAGTAATACTACCGTAAAAATTTGTTCTATTATGACTGAAATAATTATAAAATTTTTAAGTAGTCATCAAAAGACCCGTTAAACTGGCTGAGGCTGACTAGATGTCTCATTGTAGGGCGCCCATGAGGACAATTCCAAGGTTTATCAAGAGTACTAAGGTTGCTAACTATTCGTTCCATTATAATCTTATTTAATGGTTTGCCTATCATGATGCTACTGCGGCATGCTCTCATGGCAAACATGGCTCGCAATTTAGAGCATCGAATATTTTTTCTTCCAGGCTGTGTTTCTAAAAAATAAATCAACTCCTGAAGGTCTTTCATATCAAATTTGGTGGATTTGCTAGTCGGTAAAGCAATTAATCGGCATTTTTGGCCAGGAGGTGCACTTTCATCAACTTTAATTTTAAACCCGTTATCATCAAAAACTTTCAAATTAGATGTAAGGGTTATTTCTTCCATAGCAGTCAATTCAATAGGTAGAGAGAAAATTAGAGGTTGGGTTTGAATCACTGTATCTTTTTGTAATCTTTCAAAGTTATATATTTCATCACTGGCATGTTGATCAATAATGAACAAATCTTTTTTATGACTATTTTCGTTGTAATTAGTCACCAAAATAAAACCCAAATTGAATTGGCCTATTATCTTCATATTTAGAAAATCTTTTTTGTGAATAGCCATATCTAATACTGACTCAGCGACTTCAGTATTTTCCAAAATATCTGATATGGTAATATTAGAAAGAGGTTTTTTAGAATTTTGATTATTAAATTTAGAAGAATGTGATACTTGGAAAAAATCTTTTTTTGTTATTTTTTGCAACTTAATGATCTCTCTCTTACATATTCCAATATATTCACTAGAAACTTTAAGAGGCATGTCATAATTATAGGTTCTATTCCTATGAGAGCCAGGTCTTGTAGCTGCTTGCATATTTGAAATTTTCCTTTCATCATTATTAAGATTGCAAACATCAGCTTGAGTAGTGTCAGTGATGTAAAAGTTTTTATTCATTTTTTTCTCTATATTCAAATTAGTACCGCACTCTTCAGATTGTTCGTGCAAACACTTTTTATGGAGACATGGATCCGGAAAATTAAAAAGGGTTTGCTCCGATATTCTTGATGCTGCTTTAGCTGTTTTAGACCGGGGTATATTGTCATGGTCAATCAAAATTTCATCAATATCAGTACTTTCAAGTGTTGATTCGGTAATATTTCTTCGAGTTGATCGAGAATGTGATATCTCTGTTTCATTAGAAACGTATTCCCTTTGATCAATTTGATTATCTTCTATTTCTACAATAGGAGATTTGTTAATGGTATCAATTAGGTTCTCTGCATCTTTTTTTAAGTCGTTGCGGTTCGAGTAAGAAGAAAATAAATTTCCCTGTTTTATTTTTTTTTCTGGGAGATCTATTGTCTCCATTTTGTTGAAAGGAACTGAATGGCCAACTTGTTCAAACAGTTCTGCAAACTTTTCTCGAACAAGCTCAATTAAACCGTTTTCATTGTGAAGCAAAATCGTCCTTTTGTCTGGTGATACATTAATGTCATATCTTGTAGTGTCAAGTTTGATATTTGCTACAATAGCAGGCAGTTGAGCAGAATTAAACATTTTGTAAGTTTCATTAACTGCTTTGGTAATTTGGGGAAGAGAGCAAGGACGAGAATTTATGAAGTAAAGTTGGCGATCAGAAGCTGATCTTCCGTTTCCAAAACTTGGTTTAGAAACATACCCTTTAATTTCAACTTTAGCCAATTCCTTTTCTAAATGTTTTGTGGACTTATTTGAAAGTCGAGGAAGTGAGTAAAGAAGCTCAAAAGAAATGTCAATTGGTACTAGTTTTTCAAATATTGAAACCCCGAATATATTTGCAACGCTCGACTTTAATCCTCCTTTTCCCGTTGTTGAAAATAACACTGTTTTTTTATTGCTTTGACTAGAGGAGTTTGAAACAACGATCTTTACATTGGTACATATGATGGCATAAGCCTGTAATAAATTTATCGCTTTAGAAAACTCCCTTTTGGAATTTTTCAAAAAATCTTTTCGTCGAACCGGTAGAGTTTCAAATAAATTGTATACCGTAACATGTGTTCCCTTTTTGCCGGAAGTTTCTGTTTTTGAAATAATTTCCCCATTGAAATCAAATAATATTTTCGTAGCTAATGGAAGATCGTTAACTGTAGAAGTTATAATCTCAACCTTGGCTAAGGAGCAAAGTGAATTGATTGCTTCGCCTCGAAAACCTAAAGTTTGGACCATTAATAAGTCATCATAAGATCTAAGCTTAGATGTATGATGTTTTCGTCCTATAACGTTAGAATTAATCAATACTTTTAAATTAAACAAAAATACCTAATCCGATAAAATCGCTTTTAGCTATTCCATCACCATCGTCAATAACTTCCAATAGATCAACTCCGTTATTTTTAAATCTCACTTCAATAACAGATGCGTGAGAGTCAACAGCATTTTCAACTAGTTCTTTGACCGAAGAAGCTAAGTCGATTATTACCTGTCCTGATGTGATGCTATGGATCAAAGTAGAATTGATTTTTTGGATTCCTTCTGTCATTTTATTTCAACGCTAATGTAATTCATTCGTTTGTCCATATGCTTATCGTTTTTATTTTAAAATAATATATGTGAGGTGGGTATTACAAAAAATTAAATCTTAAAAATTGAAAATAAAGGATAAAGGATAAAGGATAAAGGATAAAGAATTCAATTGATGATCGTGTGGCACAAGGTAATATATTATTTACATATATTCGCGTTTTTTTCGTGTTTCGTGTTTCGTGTTTCATGACTTAAGCTGCTTATAAGCAAAACAGCTTAATTAAGCTGTTTTATTTCATGTTTACTATCAAAACAACTCTAGAGTTTTTAACATCATATTACTTCACGTGATTTTTATATACACATAAGAAATAACAGGCTGTAATAAAATGAGGATAAACTTAGTAATATATATTTAATATATGTGTTTTTTAGTCTATTGAGGTAGATACAAAATTGTTATTCAAGCCCGTCATTTTCAGAAAAAAAAAATTTCCTCTGTTTGTTTTTGTTTTTTTCACAGGCAAGAAAAGTCAAATCTTGACCATACTGGTCTTCAATCTTAGCGTAGCCTTTAAAATATGGCCTCTCCTATAAATGAACATTTAACAAATATCAGATACGATGATTTAATAGCTTCTTTTCATCAATTTTTCATTATTTTTACCCATACAGTACTTAATCTTCGTGGGCTGTATCCATCTGGTTCATTTGAAACACATCGAATGTATGATATTCCAGTTCCAAAGTCGAGACATCCCATGGTTGTTGAATGGGTAGAAGGTATGGCGACTTCATGCATCATTTATATTTCTAGAGTATGTAATTATTTTATTTTCACTTTTTGTCAAGCAGAGACTCATTGTTTTAAATAGTATAAAGTCAAAACTCTAGCACTTGTCATAATTTCCCAGGAAAATCAAGTACTTGAGCGTTATGTTTTAAATATGGAGGGGTTTCCTAATATTCTATCCGAAAACGAAAAAAAAACTGCTATTTCTAATTTTGACTTGACATGGAGTGATATTATGCAAGAGTATAGGTCGTGTATTGCGTTTTTAAAGACGTTTTTATCTTCTAAATCCAATGTTCCTAATGATCTTCCAGGGAGTAGCACTTTTACCACAACCATTAGTATCGAAGATGAGAATCCAAATTTACCTAACTCGAGCTCATTTTTGGAGTCTGACGTATGTTTCCTATATCCACCAAACCCATATCTTATTTATTGAGAGTGATTAACCAAATAGATTAAACTACCGTGGATTTCTATTGAAACTGGCACAAAGAAAAAGCAAGAAAATATTCCATTATCATACCCTATCAGTGTAGTGGATATCGGGCCGATCGGATTTAATGTTTTTGTGGAATTTCCTGAAATTTTATAGAGGAAAAAATTAAAATCTATGCAGTTTATTTTATGGAATCATGTCTAAGTAACCATCAAACCAGACCTAAGAGGGTCTTTGTGTTCTCATATACTAAATAGCTTATACTGACAGCTGGAGCAACTTTTGCAAGGTTTGGTGCTAAACCTCTCCAGAGGCCACGATAGCCATCTCGAGCCACGGTTTTTCGATATACATCAACAATACCAGTATATTTATATGGGTGTGCATGCGTTCCTTGGGCTTGTAGTCTTGTTCTTAAAAGATTAATAGGATAAACCACAGAAGCACCAACACATCCACTAGCGGCACCCATGGTTAGAACAGTGAGATTGCCTAGCCGAACATCTGTTGGATCCACGCCAAGCTTCTTGGCCTCCCTAGCAATTAGTGCGCGTTTCATCGCTGCAAAGGTTCCTAAATCAAGAGCAGCAAATGGAAAAATTCCACAAACGCCAACCAAAAGGCCTCGATAAAACATCCTGATTCCTCCAGTATTCCACATTTGAGACGCAGTTTCAAATAATAATTGATTTCCTCGTAGATTTGAAAACTGTGCTTCGCATTGTATCCGGCTATAAAAAGATCAGTTAGTTGTTAAGAAAGGAAAGGTTCAGAGTATTCGCACATACAACTTTAAAGTATCTATTGGGTAAACAGTAAACTGGGCAACCACACCGCCTAAACCACCAGAAATAAATGTAGATAAACGGGAAATTTCAGAAGTGTCTTCTACGCCTTCAATTTGGGCAAAAAATCTCTTTGCTGCTTCAAAAGAACCAAATTTCATGGCTGACTCAGGAAAAACTTTGATGACATTGAGGCCGTTTCCAACAAAAAAGGCTCTTATTCCGCCTTGGCTCCATAAATGTTTAAACGCCCGAACAAGAGGTCCTGCTTCCCGGGATTTAGAAGCTGAGCTTATAGCCTCCTTAGTCACAGTTTTTCCTATTGACCCTCCTGTCGATGTAGTGGTTGTTTGAAGTGGTTGACCAGAGCTGGCGATAAGATAAACTTTAAGTCTATCAAATGGGGCGGTACAAGTTCGAGAAATGACACCAGCTAAACCCCCAGCAAGAAAATACCCAATTCCATTAAGAGTTTCACTGCTGACAAAAAAATCGCCTTCTGCTGATAGGTCGAGCTCATCAATGAAAAATTCATATGCTGCTCTTAAAGGGATATCATAACTAGTATCAAGAGGCACAAAAAGTAAAAACCGAAGCCATTCATCATATGAAATATATCCATCTGTATCAGTATCGAGTAAATTGAAAAAAAGCTCAATACGTTCGTCATTAGCATCCATTCCAAGTGCCACAAGACCGTCACGAATTTCGTTGAAATCAAGTTTGCCATCATTATTTTGATCTAATGTTTTGAATGATAATGCAATTCGATCTTCTATATTGGTAATATATTCTTTAAATTCATCATACGAAAAATATCCATTTTTCTGAGAGGAAATTTCAGATACAAGTGCATCTATGCTCTCTTCTGAACTGGGAAGTGGGTTATATTGTTCGCGAAACGCCTCTAATAATGCATCTGTATCAAGGGTTCCAGACTGTGAGTTGTCAAGTGTTCGAAATAAACGTTCGATACAGCGTTCCCGTTCCTCGGGAGATACTGTCATATTGATGTGATATTGATCTTGGACTACAGACTGGGAATAGGACATAGGTAATGAAACTATTTTTGATGAATAATAAAAAAAAAACAGCTAATGAGACAAGTAAATGAAAAATATGATTGTCTCAAAAAATAGTGATTTCCATACTATATATCATAAAAAAGCATGTGCAAACTTTGTAGATTTGTTATGTCAAGGGTTTAGTTTTAAGTACGAAAAAGGTTGGTGGTAAAAAAAAAATTAAAATGGATTAAAATGAGCGGACAAATGAGATTGAAGATATTGTAATTGTAACTGTAATATAAATCACATATCAAAGTTGTAATATCCCATTTACATTAATGTTTGTGTGTACCTCAAGTTACTGTTTATGTAAGTTATTTATGTTAATGGGCAGTACATAATAATTTAAAAATGTATGTCTTGGTTCAGCAGTAGGATAACCTACTGTATTCCATAATTGTAGAATAATCATTTTAATGTCAATTTTAATCTTAGATTACTTTAAGTAATAGACAATTACTTAAAGTAGCTATTTATTTATTTATTTATTTATTTATTTATTTATTTATTTATTTATTTATTTATTTATTTATTTATTTATTTATTTATTTAAATAAATTTATTATGTTTCAATACTTTACGTAATTTTTAAAAAAATAATAACAGTAATTTAATATACGTATGCTTCTAACTTTACGTATATTAATTTTTAAAAGGCTGAGGCTCAGTTTATTTTTTTCAATATCATTGCGAAAGCTCATAATTATTATTATAATTAGCTTACTCAGTTTGTTTCAAATAAAACTGACTACTAAATCACAGGTCAAGATATCCATCGATAAAGATTGAAAAGCACACGTTCATCACACTATGTCTTATTATTCCCAGAATGTATATAGCCAACCTCCATCATCAAGCAGTGGCCTTCAATTTTTACCCACACAGTTTAGTTCTTCTACTCAAAGTAGTTCTACCTCACAAGGTATGATGTCTGGACAAGGTACCGGATCATATAGTGGGTATGGAGAGGGAGTAAGAGAACCTCTATCGACAGGCATTTTAGCAGCATTTGGTACCCAAGGATATTCTGATGAACCTCCATTGCTGGAAGGTAAGTTTTTTTAGAATTACAAAACTAGGAAACTAACACACTTAAGAACTTGGATTTAATTTTTCACACATCAAGCAAAAGGTATATACTAATCTTTCAAATCAGTTTTTTAATATATTACATTAATTTTCCTAACTGATAAATTGTAGACCTTAACTGTTTTAAATCCATTCCAGGAAATTGAGCAAAATATTATGGATGATTCGGATCTCGCTGGCCCTATTCTATTTTGTTTATTATTTGGAACCTTTCTTTTATTGGTATGTAATGGAATTTTTTTTTACTTGAGATTTATTAACAATCATTTTAAGTCGGGGAAAATACATTTTGGCTATATTTATGGTGCTGCTTTAATTGGAACGCTATCTTTATACGCAATTCTTAATTTAATGTCTTTAACGAAATCAATTGATTTTATTCGAGTGGCGAGTGTCCTTGGCTATTGTCTTCTTCCACTTGTTGCAAACAGTAGCCTTGCAGTTTTTTTATCTATGGAGTGAGTAATGACATTGTGTAAAAGTTTCACTTTCTAACGAACATCATAAGTAACGCAATTGGGTATGCCGTTTCTTCTCTAGCTATACTATGGTGCACCTATTCCTCATCAGCAATATTTGTTGCTGTACTTCAACTATCCGAAATGAGAGTTCTTGTTGCATACCCCCTTATTCTTTTTTACGGTGTTTTTTCTTTCATGACTATTTTTGCCGAAAATAGCACTAAAATCTGATATTCATCATTATATTACATGATCATTCAATTATTGTAAAACAAGAAAATGTTAATGCAATTTCCACCAATAATAAATGATAAATGATAAATGATAAATGATAAATGATAAATGATAAATGATAAATGATAAATGATAAATGATAAATGATAAATGATAAATGATAAATTATAAATTATAAATTATTATTTATTATTGTTTGTTTGTTTTTATTCAATGGATAGAAATAACATCAGCATCTGCACTATCCTTTTTGTTCTTAATATCTTTTCATCTTCATAATTATGAAAAATAATTATTCTTTATTTATTATTTATTATATATTATGAAAATTAAATAAATAAATAAAAATTTTTTTAAAATTTTTTTTTGTAGTACAGTAGAAATATAGCATAAATTAATGGATTATATAATTCTATTAAAACAAGATACACGTAATTACGTGTATCTACAATATGTATAAGTAAATAACACGAAAAAACCACGTAAACATAAAATGTTGTCTTTATTTTATTTATTTAGTTTTTTAAATTTATACTTCCATAGTAAAGAGTATCCCGTATGTTTTTCATTCCTTAAATAATTTATTTCATTAATATCTCAATAATAAACTATATCTACAAACAACGAATAGGTTTTCAATGGATCTTTTAAAAAAAGAAAGGTAAAGATAATTTTATTTACCTTATTTATTATTTGTTTATTTGTTATTAACTTTTTAGTGGCTCATCATGTCATGAACGAGATTCATTAATTAATAAACCTGTGAATGAGAATGCTAGTTTCATTCTTCCAATGGAAAAAAGAGAATACATAGAACAGTATTCCAATTTTTATCTTCAAAGATTAAATGGACTACGAAGAAAGGTTTACGACGTTGCTCATAAGTCTTGGTGTGATATGATAATTGAAGGTTCAACAGTTTATCATTCAGAACGGGTTCTGGATTTAGGTAACAAAAAAATAAACTGGACAATAGGAACTATATTTAAAGAAATGAAATTAAAACCTAGCATTTTTGATGAGATTTCATCGTCGGTAAGTTTTACTTTATGTAATAATGAAAAAATACACAATATACACAATCTAACTAGCTTTATGAAATAGTATTTCGGCGCCCCTCCGCCCCCCCCTCCGAAATACACTGATGCCACTAATGATGAAACATATTTAGAAGATGAATCTGGCAGAGTGAGACTTGTTGGTTCTTTGATTGAAAACAGCCTTCTTGTCACGGGATGTGTTGCTGCAATTTTGGGACGCGAACTTCCTTCCGGTGATTTTGAAGTATTGGACATTAGATTTACTGAATATGCACCTCAACAACCCATACCTGAGGTTTCTTATAAGAAAGCTCAATATGTTGCAATTATTTCCGGCCTATCCATAGACAATAGTGCTAATAACGAAAATTATCTCCAACCTTTAGTTGAGTTTTTTAATGGGGAGCTTGGAGGAGATGAGGATCGTAAGCTCTCTTCTAATATTGTACATCTCATTATTGCTGGAAACTCGCTAAATACAAAAACTGATGTTGATTCAAATATATCAGATGAACAATCTGCTAGTGAAATTCCAAAAATTCCATTGAAAAAAATAAATGACTTTTCTAGAATTGCTTCAGATCCATTAAAGCGCCTTGATCAATTAATTAAGGATATTGCATTTTGTATTCCTACTTCTATCATGCCTGGAGAATTCGATTTTTCTAATCTTACCTTACCACAACAACCACTTCACAAAGCTTTTTTTCATTTAAGCCGAGAACTAAAACCATTCAACTCGTTTTTCAACATTACCAACCCCAGTTATTGGTCGTTTAATGGTATCACGTTATTGGGTGACTCTGGTCAACCAATTAATGATATGTATAAATATTTACATGAATACGATATTGACCGTTTAGACTTGATGAATCAATGCTTACGCTGGCAAACGATCGCACCAACCGCACCTGACACATTAGGTAAGTTTTTGAAAATTGCTGCGAGAAAAGAAAAATCGTAGCTAGTATTTTTTATGTGCTTGAGCTCTAATTTTTTAGCTTCTTATCCCTTTATTAAATCCGATCCATTTTTAATTCAATCCACCCCACACATATATTTTTCAAGTAATCAGCCATATTTTGATACTCGAATTGTTCAGGGGCTAGATGAGCTTGGAAACTCTGTTTATACCCGGTTATTAACTGTTCCAGAATTTAGAAAAACAGGCCAGATTGTTCTTATCAATATAACCTCAAGGAATTTTGAAACATCAACTATCAAACTATCGTGTGATTAGTTTATTCTATTTTATTCTATAATTACATATACTTGCTAAATATATACAAAAATAGGATATACGAAGTTAGTCTGTTTCAATAGACTTTATGGGATAATCTCCTTTTCTATTTGCATTCTTACCATAAGATGTATCAGTGCCATAGGAAGCAAACAGAATATTTCTTTTATCCTTACTAACTTCTAAACGATCAAGCATTGCTGATGAAATCTCAGGAATAAATGAATTCAATAAAATAGAAGATACACGTGCAGCCTCACTGACATCTTTTATAATTGCATCCTGCTTTTCAATATTGGATTTGAGAGTCCATGGCTCAGATTCTTGAACATATGTATTTGCAGAAGAAATTAAAGACCAAATATCAGATAAAGCCTGGGCAGTATTAAAGTTTTTCATATGAGTTGCAACTTTTTCTGGTAGATCATTTATTTGATGAATGAGCGATTCATTTCTGAAAATTTTAGAATCAGATGAAATAGATCTTGGAATGTTAAATGCTTTACCACAGACCCGAACAACCAAATTTCCATATTTATTAACGAGCTCAGTGTTATGCCTGTGAATTATTCTATCGTTTGAATAGTCGCTGTCGCGAGAAAGAAATGAGTCATTCATTAAGAAAAATTTCACAGAATCAACACCGAAAGTGTTTAAAGTTTGAACAGGGTCAACAACATTTCCTAATGACTTAGACATTTTTGATCCTTTCATTGTCCAATGAGAATGAGCAACAATATGATCTGGAAGTGGCAAGCCAGCAGCCAAAAGAAATGCAGGCCAATATATAGCGTGAAATCGAATAATATCTTTTCCAATAACATGAACATTGGCAGGCCAAGGAGAGTTTGGCTTTAAGTTAGGAAATCCTGCACTTGTAAGATAATTCGTAAGAGCATCGAGCCACACATACATAACTTGCACGTCTTCTGCACCTGGGACCGGAATCCCCCATGAGCATCTAGATTTGGGTCGAGAAATACTCAAATCACTTAAGCCCTCTTTAACTTCGCGAAGGATCTGTTCATATCTTTTTTGAGGAAAAATAAATCTCTTATTTTTTTCGATATGATCCAGTAACTGAGGTTGTATTTTTGATAAAGCAAAAAAATAATTCTCTTCCGACGACCATTCAACAGTTTTTCCAGTTTCAATAGAAATATATTGATCTGATCCATCCTCAAGTTTTTTTTTTTCAATTTGGGTTTCCGGATAAAACGTTTCATCAGATACACTGTACCAACCAGAATGCTGACCTTTATAAATGTATCCGTTCGTCTGCAATATCTTCCACAGCTGTCTAGAGGCTTCTATGTGATCATCATCAGTTGTTCTTATAAATCGGTCATAGGATATATGCGCTTTGTCTGCCAATATTTTAAATGTTTTGCTTGCGTTATCTACAAAAGCTTTTGTTTCAACACCAGCATTTGCACTTGCTTGCTGTACTTTAAGGCCATGCTCATCAGTTCCAGTCGTGAGATATGCTGGAGTATTCGTAACACTTAAAAAACCGTTCCATCTTTTGATTGTATCCGCAAGTACCATAGAATGAAGATGTCCAACATGTGGTGCAGCATTCACATAAAATATTGGTGTAGTTACGTAATAGGGTTTGTTAACTTCGTTCAGCTTAAAAAATGTTGAATTAAATTGACGAGTAAACATATTTTTTTTTTTCAAACACCTTTGGATACGTGATAACTGAGTAGAAGATATCATTTTAGTAAAATCCTTTATTGAATCAATTAATCAATTAATAAAAAAATGAAATTAGCATGTTATGTTTAGATAGGTAATCTCAATACCTATTTAATGATACGTTTAAGAAAAAAAACATAACAAATTTAAATAGGTAAACTATTATTACAAATTGGTGATTATCAATGATGTAACATCGTTAAGAGTCAACTAAAATAACCAGAAAAATATAAATTAAAAACAATAATCATAATAATTAATTCTTCTTTACATTTCACAAAAAAAAAAGGTATTCTTCTTAGCATCCCTATTATGTTTATGTAATCCCCCAACCCGGTTCTTTTTTCTCTTTCTTCGAGCTGTATAAACTGTACATTTTTAGGGTAAACCCCCCAAAATTCATGGAAACAGAGCCTAGATGTGAGCGTAGCGAGCCACCATTTTTTGAAAAAAAATGTCAACTCCAACAATACAAACATCATTCGAATAACAGTTACGAATAGCAGTAACACAGATAAATACTTAATTGAAAATTATAGTAGCAGGGGTATAACTTGTCTATATTACATTTCGCAATAATTAAATAATTCTCAATTTGATGCTTAAACATTGTTGTTAACAGTAATACTAGCTCTTTTTCTCAAAAGAAGAATAAAAAAAAGAAAACATCTAATTGATATCACTTTAATATACTGATTAATTCATTTCTTTCAAAATTATTTTTTTTTGATTCTGTTGTTTTTTAAAAAGGGGCATATTTGTTAGCGATTGGAGTACTTTAAAACTTTACAACCATACGATTAAATTGATGACCCTTAATTTTAATTGTTTTTGTAAAGGGGATTTCCAAATTAATTTTATTTATCTTTTATTTCTATTGATCGTATTGATCTATGTAAAAATTGAGATATGTTGATATACCTAATAAACAATGGTTTCACCGCTATTACTATTCTTGAGATTTGGTTCGGGCCCATTAAAAACTGAATGAAGATCTAAAGGAATACCACAAAGATATCGTAAAATTATTGAAGCCCCGGGTTTTGAAAGAACAACAGAATTTTCACGACAATAGGTACTTGCCACACAGTTAGGGCATCCCCAATTGCAGTTACAGTTCCCTACTCTAGTCTCAGCAAGACTTAATATTTGCTCCATACATTCAAAAAGCCTTTTCATAACACCAGTTGCAGCTAATTTTTTAGAAGATTTTTCATCAACTAATTTTTTGCTAGGATCAAAAAATATTAGTTGAGCAGGTCTTTTTCTTTGAACAGAGCCTTTTTTAAACTCTTTTTCAGGTGATTTACATTCCGTTCCAATGTCATATTCATTAAACGTATTAGAAAGGAGAATGGAGAGAGCTGAAACAATGGCATGCTCTGTAGCATGAATTGAAGCTGCAACTGAAAGCCCTTTTTTAGATATTATTTCCATTAAATGAGAAGGAAGGGAGATCCATACACCTGAACATTTAAGGGAAAAAATGTTTTGGTTTGGTTCAGAAACTTCAACAGTATCAATGATTCGGCTGTAACCACCGTTTTTGCTTTTTCCTAATTTGTAAAAACCAAAAACACGCGTATTCACGTTAACCAGTCCAAATTTAATCGGTAATTTTAAATTATTGGGGCTATGAAACATCAAATTTCTCGATTTAACAATATGATATGGATCAACATCTGTATAATCACGTGTTTTGGTGATATAGTTTACTTGAACCATTTTTGCATAAGCTGACCGTCTAAATTCCAATATTAGAAATAAATAATTATTTAGAAAAAAAAGTTCTTACCCTTTAATATCCAATACTTCGATTAAATACATATTTCCTTGAGAAAGAAATATCCCACCCTCATATAAAGTAAATGGAACTCTTTCAATTTCAATATTTTCAAGTATTTTTTCACTTGTCATAACCACATATGACATGCCTTCATTTTCTGAATTTGATCTCAATGAGAAGTTTGATGAAGGAAATGGCATAAAATCTGGTGTTGGTCCATAGAACACAAACTCTTTATTTTTATCATCTATAGGCACAAGCTTTTCTTTCACGAGGTCTTTAAAAGATTTCCCTTTAGAAAAATTTTCGTCAATTTCATTACTAAAATACTCTTTATCGGATTCAATAGATATAGGTATTTCATAAGCAGCGCACTGCAAATGCTGATTTAAAATTTCATTATCACCTAATGTTAGCGTTATTTCTGGATCGTCTTCATCAAGTAAAGCAGACGGATTCGACATATAGTATTGGTCTATTGGTCCATTACCTCCTATAAGAATTGATAGTGACGACCTTCCTCGTCGTCCTGCTCTACCAGCTTGTTGCCTTAAATTAGCTATGCTATAAGGGAATCCAATATGGAGTATAGCATCCATTTCACCAATATCAAGTCCAAGTTCTAAGGCAGAGGTCGAAATAATACCAATAAAGCATCCAGTAGACATCTTATATTCAATTTCACGGCGGTCTGATGTGCAATATCCACCTCTGTAAGTCATGACCTTTTCCTGAACATGTGACAAACCACGAGACTCAAGCTCGTTTTGAATTGATTTCATAAAAAGTTCGCATTCTCTGCGTGTCTTACAAAATGCTAAAGTTCGCACATTTCTGCAAAGAAGCTCAGCAAAAAGTATTGTTCCATTCTGTATTGGATGGGCACGGCAATATGGTCCTTTTGTTCCATTTATGTAAGGTGAATTCCATACTAACCAGTGTCTATCTCCTGAAGGTGCACCGTTTGAATTAGCATCAATAACCACCAAATCATTTTCATTAATCAAAAAAATTGACTTCAATAAATTTTCAGGATGTTTTATTGTTGCTGAACAAGAAATTATCTGAACTTTAGAATTTCCTAATTCATGACAAATTCGTTTTAACCTTCGAAGTGTATAAGCAACATTAGTACCAAACACTCCAGTGTAAATGTGAATTTCATCAATAACAATAAATTTTAAAGCCTTCAAAAATCTTTCCCATTTTATCCACCTTGGCAATATATCTGAATGTAAAATATCTGGGTTACAAAAAAGGATACTACTTGTATTTCTTAGTTGTTCTCGTAAAGAAAAATCAGTATCACCATCATATGTATGAGAAGAAATATTAAACTTGTTTCCAAAAATTAAACTTGAAAGAACCTGAAAAGATCTTAATTGATCCTGTGCTAAAGCTTTAGTAGGGAACATAAAAAAGGCAGTCGGTGGGAAATCAGATGATGCAGTTTCATAATGTTCTTGCAGCGCTTTGAAAACAGGAATCTGATAAACCAAAGATTTTCCACTTGAAGTATCAGTTGACACAACTACCGAAGATCCAGAAAATATGCTTTTTAAAGCAATATACTGATGATTATAAAATGCTACATCATCATAAGATATTCCCCAGTATTGAGATAATGCTTTTATGAAGTTTTCGGGCAGCATGTCATAAACATTAGAAACAATGGCATTTCTAGCAGGTATAACAAAATGTCCTTTCGGGACAATTTGGTCTTGATAAAATGGTAAACGCTGAATTTCTTCTATAAAAATTTCGGGCAGAAATGACTCGCTTATTCGTGGCATTACCTCATCACTAAATTTATTTGAACTATTTTCTAAGGAAAATAGACATTTATCGCCCTGACTTTTAATAATATTATCAATCTCTTCTATAAATAACTTTCGAATGTCCATTAGTTTTTTTTTTATTGATGTCAACGTCATCTTTCCCGTGTCTATTTTTTTCAATTTAATGACAAATTGATATTTGGAATTATTAAAGGTGTTGTCGTTTGGGGCTGAGATATCGGTGCCCATAACTTTTTGTAAAGATATACATTCTTTAGTTATTGTGGAAATTTGATATGCTATAGCTTGATCGTTTATTTCTAACGATGAAAGTGGAATTTTGTATAAGGGATATCCATCATCACTTCTTGGCTTTGTAGTTTTTTCTAAAAACAATGAATAAAATATGATAGAAGTAATGGCTTTAATCAAAAAAGTTTTATGTTCTTCAGGTGTCACAGAGTCACGTTTACGCTTCATTTTTCGAATATCTTATATGTTCACCTGTACATATAAATTACCTGGTTATTAAATTACTAAAATGAACAAAGTGCCAAATTAAAATAGGTCGCATTAATTTATTTCTCGTTATTAATCAAACTCATACATTAGAAAAAATAATTTCGAGTATTTTCAAGAAATTAGTTTTTATATTTTGAAAAACTCAATTTACTTATAAGTAAATTATAATATCATCCATTTTTTTCTCAGGTAATAGGTATTTGTGTAAAGAAATGAGTAAACAATTGCTAAAGTAATAATGAATACCATTAAACTATTTAATCAGCCCTAGTAATATTTAAAATTCTCAAATTTTAAAAAAAATATGAATTATTTCTTAATACTAAATCTACTATTAAAAAACAACACCAAGATTTACTAATTTATTGAATGGAATTTTTTTAAGAACAAGCATTATTACTTAATGCCCGATAAATTGTAGACAATCGCTTTACAGGTTACCCAGATATTTTCATAGGATCTTTTTAGGTTCACCTTTTCACAAACGACTCCTATGACATAACCTCACAAATCGTTCAGACTGCAAAACTTGACACCCAAGATAGATTTTATTAAACGCCGAGTTGCCGCTGGGATTTTCTCCACGTTTAACAATTTTATTTTGACCAAGTTTTGGCAGATCAAAAATCAAATCCAAAAACCACACTAGCAACCATGCGCCTTCACAGCTGGCATAATAGATCATGGGAAATAAATAATTTTTTTAGTTCTTGTAATTTATTTTGTAGTACAGTATACATAGGGCAGAAATCAATAGATTAACAATATTTTCAGTCAATATCTGTTAATACAGATATTTGTATTTTTTATTAAATTTGGATTACATTTCAAACTAAATAAGTATTTTTTTTTGTAAATACAAGTTAATATACTACCATTAAGTCCACTGTACTGCAATTAAATTTGTATATTTTAAATATACAAATTCTCTTGAAGATAAGCTTGTAAAAAATAACCTATTCTGATTTTCAAAGTCAAGAATTTGGATGATCTTTGGGTCATGTCGTATTTGAATAAAAATTTACTTTGCCCTATTTAACTCATGTGACATACCCTAATTAACAGTCACATAATAAATTTAAAACGTTGTTACAAAATAAATATTACAAAAATATGACATATGCTTAAATATTTATAAGTGCTGAAATATACTTAGCTCCTGAAATTTGTAAATTAATTTGGTAACCTACTGGCTATAATGAATGAGTCCATCTGGAACTATTATCAAAAATTTATCTACCTGCCTGGAATATCCCCTTATTGACTTGGACCTTTCGCAACTCCAATACTACCTGTACATCGCCACCAGCAAAACAGATAAAGAGTATGTATTGAACATATATCTTATTGCAAATGTTACTTATTAGTTATGGGTTATTTATCTTGAAATCCTGTTTACGCTTTTAATATCCTATAAAAAGACGAATACCTTTGTTGAAAACCTATGATGATCACATTTAATAAATTTTGGCATTTGGAAAATACTAACTTTTTAATTAGTGGGTCGTCTCAATGAATACCAGATTATTGGCCGAAGACTTCCAAGCGAGTCTGAGCCTGAGCCAAAGCTCTACCGCATGAGAATCTTTGCTCCCAACACTGTTGTTGCCAAGTCTAGATTCTGGTACTTCTTGACCAAGCTCAGAAGAATTAAGAAGGCTGCTGGTGAGATTGTTTCCGTCAACTTGATTCATGAGAAGACTCCTACCAAAGTCAAGAACTTTGGTATCTGGATTCGTTACGATTCTCGTTCCGGTACTCACAACATGTACAAGGAGTACCGTGAGCTTTCTCGCGCTGCCGCTGTTGAGGCCCTTTACCAAGATTTGGCTGCTCGTCACAGAGCTAGATTTAGATCTATCCACATTCTTAAGGTTGCTGAGATTGAGAATCCCGAAGATGTCAAGCGTCAATACATTAGACAGCTCATCACTCCTGACCTTAAGTTTCCTCTTACTCACCGTGTCACCAAGGAGGCTGAGCTCTTTGTTGCCAAGAGACCCTCTACTTTTAACTAAGTGGTTAGGTAGGGGATAATGTAATTTTGAAAATCAATGAAGCTTTATGACTTTATCTTGAAGTAGTTTGTAACTATGTCAAGTTTGTATTACCATTTTTTAGACAGATTAGCTCAGTATTTTTTTTTACTGTCCCAAAATTGAGATTATTTTTTTAATATTTTGTTAGTTCATCACTTTATGTGACGTCAAGCGTTAAAAACAAAGTAAGAGAACAGTTCTTCGATTAACACTTTTAAACCGTCAACGGCATCATGAAAAAACATGGTGAAAATCATCTGCTATTAATTAAAATAGTTATCATCTATTTATATAGTTTAATAGCAGATAGGACCTTCAATATTATTCCTCCACCTTAGGAATAAATAAAAATGTCTTGACATTTCAGCCTTTTAAAAACTAAGTTTTGTGTAGTAACCTATCTAACATATGTAAGGTAAAACCATTTTCTTTTTTGTTTTCAGATGAAACATTTATTTTTTTGTACAGGCACAAATTAACACAGAAGTGTTTGATAAAGAACAATATTTATTATATATTAAAATTTACAAAATTTACAATACTTAATATAAAAAATACTTTTATGATCAATTGAATTTTAAAAAAAAAATTTCAGCTAATCTTTACTAAAGAATTATTTGTTTATGTTATCATAAATGTCTAATGCTGATAACTCAAATAATAGCACGGCATTAGTGTCACTTAACTTAATCTATTCTAGCCTGAATTAATATATTTAGTCATCAATGACATAAGCTAGTATATTTAGCAACAAGTCATCATAATTAATTTTTAAGTGAACAGGCAATTGACCCCACTACCTGCTACTTTTATTTATTGCTATAATTTGGCTCCTTTTTCCTTATGATAATTAACCTACTTAATTAGTTGGTTTTATTTATTTGTATTTTGATTTTGATTTTGATTTTGATTTTGATTTTGATTTTGATTTTGATTTTATATTATTTATTATTTCTTATTAAGAAATATTGTTACAAAATTTAGTATGAGCACCAATAAATCCGAAGACGATGTTCTTGAACTTTTAAATTCCTTAGATAAAAATGGTTCTTCTGTAGAGGCGAACTCTACAGCTACAGAGGACAGTACCCAAAGAAACAAAGAAGACGACGATATTTTGGGCTTTTTGGATTCTTTAACTGAGACACCTAATGATAAAACTAAATCTGATGAAGTGGTTAATGATAGTGCAATTCAGGAAACAAACACAAAAAATATAACTACGTCTGATTCAGCTAATTCTACTTTGATTGATGAGTTAAAAGTTGATAATGACGAAATACCAGGTTTACCTGATCCTATTTCTTCATTGACTTCTTGGTGGAATAAAAGTAAAGGCGGATTATGGGATACGGCCACAACTGCAGTAAAACAAGCAGAGGCCAAAGTCAGAGAACTTCAACCTGAGGTTTCACAAACTCAAAAGCATGCTATGGAATCTCTCAATGATTCTATTTCAAAGTTCAAATTAAATAGCGGTTTACTACACTCAACTCTTTCATCCGTCCTTGAAACCATTGCACCTCCAATCGTCAGACATGAACAACTTCATATTCATGTTTTTCACGATATGGTGGGTTATCCTTCGATTGACAATATTGTATACTCAATTTTTGAAAGGGTTATGCAACAAGTTGAGGGTGGTGGCCCTCTTGTTATGAATGTGCAAAAAGGAAAGGAACGTCACAGAAGAGGGTCTGATACAGTAGAAACTCATGAACTTAATATTTTTAAAGGACCAGTTGATCATGCCCAAAAGCTTGCTGCAGCTAGCGTTGACGAATTTTTGCATAATACAGAAAAAATTAAACCTGGGAAACCTGATGAAACACCTTCTAAAGACACCATAATCATTGATGAAGAAGGCCTAGTATCATCTACCATTCCTGACCAAACGTCATTTGTTCGATCGTCTAATATATATCTTTCGATTCAACCCTGCTCTACAGACACAGAAAACACAAACCAATCTAAAGATGCATTAAATGATAAATCTGTTATCATCTCATCTTCTTCACCTCGTACGTTTCAATTTGTGATTTATCTGAATGACCCTGATCATGAAATTCAGTTTTCTACGGTATCACAGTCATTTCCTCTTCAATGGGCCGAATGGCTTGACAGTCCTGATAGCAAATTTGAAAATAGTAATGTTGATCCTCGAGAGTGGGTTGTTGATTGGGTTGAGGAAGGACTTGGCCTGTCAATTGGTGTTGTAGCCCAAAACTACGTATGTAAACGAATGGGGACAACATAAAAGTTTCTGGTTCTGGATTTTGACAATTGACAATTGGCAATTCAAAACATTTATACAAATATGGTGTTTTATAAATTAAAATTTATATATTCTATTTAATTGATTCGTAGGTTTCTATTCATTCTCCATGTCTTTTCCTGACTTCTTGACCAACAAGCTCATTTTTTTCTTCTCTTACGACAACATAGATACAAAAGTTTATGACGATTTCAACAAATCCATATGCAAAAACTAATCCATTTGATAAATATGGATTGTAATCGAGATAGCACCATCCTGTGACGGCAAAAAATATTAAGAGTCGGATCGGAACTGATAATTTCATCAATAATTAATAATTAGTCCAAAATAAAAATAAAGAAATTTGAGTTGCACATACCAACCACAGAGTTCACTGTCAAATAACTGGACCCTTCAACAGCTAATAATGGAATATCGGACAATCCTCCTGTTATAAGACATATAGCTAAAAGACCAACTAACGGATCTCCTTTTTGAATTTCCAGCTCAGGTAATCGCATTGCTTGACCAATAAGAACAACAAGTGGATGGCCTGTGACTTTCTTAGGGTTTGCAACAAGCATATAACCAAATGACCAAAGAAAACATGATCTGAATAGTATCGCAGTTTTTGCTGAAATCACAGCCATGTTGATATTGCTG
The DNA here is from genome assembly GCF_902498895.1 of Magnusiomyces paraingens. Lineage (NCBI taxonomy): Eukaryota > Fungi > Ascomycota > Dipodascomycetes > Dipodascales > Dipodascaceae > Magnusiomyces > Magnusiomyces paraingens. The sequence continues at coordinate 2,824,941 of NW_022474070.1, forward strand.
CCGCTTATAGGGAGGTATAGACATTCTAATTAAAAGTGTATCTGGTTAAAAAATAATATATACTTACATAAGCAGAATTACTCAATCCATTTTGGAGAGGGAGTGGGTAAGGGTTCAGTAAATATTAATTCAACTCCCTTTCAAAAATAATTTTTACTTTAATATAGTTAGCCTCACAGTTTAAGCTCATTTCTATTGTACATTCTTGAATTCTACGAAAAATATTTTAAATTACCTAACTAATTAATTAAACGAGAAAGTAATTTTTTATTAGTGCAAAACTTTGAAAAAAACATTTATTTTATCAGAAATATCAACCAAAAATACAGTAGATAAATACAAGAAAATTAATTGTTTAGAAGGAAAAAAATACAATTTCAGTTATTTAAACTTTTGCCATTCTTCTTTATTTTGAATTTGCAGTTAACTGCTATACCATTATACTATGTTAAAATTTAACCAACAATCGAAAACTTCAATTAACAAATCCTCTATTTTTGTTCCTACCTACACTAGCGAAATCAGTCGTCAGGATTATCAAAAGAGCTCTTTAAATAATATTTCTATAATTGAGCCCGAAAGTAAACATGAAATAGCAAGTCACAAGATGCTATCTTCATATGATAGCCATTACTTGAAGCCAAGACCGCTAATTCGAATTCCTGAAATAGGTGATAATTATGTGCCTAAAAAAAGAAAAATTGAATTCAAGGGAGGATATGACGTTCAAGTGCTTTCGCGAATAGGAAAAGATGTTGATTCTTTGAGTCCAGAGTTTCCTTTATTTCAAGAATTAGGTACCGTAAACATTCATGCTATCACATTAGCTCTAAAATCTCAAATCCCTGGTGAGGTTAGACAAGCTTTAGACAAATTAGCTCTTGTGTCTTCTAATCCTAGTCAGAATATCTTTTTAAAAGAGTCTCCCGGATTAACACATGCTTTAGGCAATTTAGGTCTTGATTTACTTGATAATCTGGAACAAAACAAAGCAAATGACACAGTAAGTACTGTAAAACCGCTTTCTTCATCCGAAGAAGAAGACGATGAAGATTCCGATTTGATATCTAGTGTGTTTAACGCTTATCGACATTGGGAAACATCCGACAAAGATTTGATATTTCATGTGGACTCTATGACAGGGGACCCTGCAGTAAAGAACAAAAACGAAAACGCTATCAACCGACTGGAAAAAATTATACAAGATGATGATACAAATTTTAATAACGAAATGGAAATAACAACAAACACTATCAATAGGTCGTATTTTGAACTTGAGCAGCAACCTTTTGGGTTTAAGTCATATATTGATCTTTTAGAAATGAGCAAGAATGAACTTGATAGTCTCCATTCAAAAGATATGTCTTACTTCGATATATATTGGGACAATGCAGTGTTTGACAGAATTGTTTGTATCACGATGATTTTACGCAATTTATCATTTTGTGATTCAAATCAAGCTCTGCTTGTCGAAGAATCTTCTATAATGAAATTTATTTTTAATTTGATTCGATATTTAGCAAATAACTCCGAAAATATGTCCATTAAACGCAAACAACTTAATATTCAAAAAGATGTTATCACACTTTTATCTCAACTTGGTCTTCATATTATATTACCAACTCCTGCAGACGCATTTACAATACTTCTTTTAATTTTGTCTTTTTCTTCAGAACCTGACCCTTTTAATGGCAAAAAAATGTCACCATCTTACAACGGTTGCATTTTATTTAAAGAATATGATCCTTCAACAGATAAGTATTTGCCTTGTGCAGTTGATGCACTTGCAAAAATAATACCTCGAGATCCACCTAACCGCTCATATCTTAAAGAAGTTTTGCTTAACACATGTCAAGACGAAGAATATTTAAATTTGTTAAATCGATATCTTAAGGGTCGCACTCTACACCCATATGAGTTTTTAACTAAAACTTTTGCTTTTACTATGTCTGTGATCCCTAGGAGTGACTTCAGCTTCATTCCGAAATCCTTAGAGCTACGAGCATCTTTACTACAACAAACTTTTCTGATAGCTGATAATTTGGTATCTATGATCCCAAAATATGGATGTTTTGATGACATTATTTTATCTTTCGATGTTGAAAAAAACTCAATTAATCCTATCGCTGCAGTTCTTGAACTTCAAAAATCATTCAACGTCAGCTATTGGTGGCTTGAATCAGTTGAAAGTTTGGGACCTGTTTTACTGAGAGCAACCAGTGCACTTAGTTCAACTAACACAAGTAATTATACTGCGACAGAAATGAATCCCTTTCTTAAAATCACTTTAAAATCTATTTCAATTCTTCGGTCTTTGCTTCAAAAATCAATTTCTTTTCAATCTGCTATTAGCAATGACAGAATTTCCAACGACCAACTTTCCAACTCAGCACACAATTTTCCAACAGTACTCAAATATCCTCTTGGAATATTTCCTTCAACAGAGTTCTTGTTTGGTGCACTTTTGACTGATAATATGAACGATGAAATAATTTCACAGTTATGCCAATTTGAGGAAGAATATTCTGCTTATTATCGATCCGACTAATCGGTTAAACGTCACATCTTGAAATTCTTATTTAAGTAAATTTTTATTAAGATAGTTTAATACTTTTTGTGCATTTTCGTTTCCAATAAGTTTTGTCAAATCAGCTTTAGAAATTGAACAAAGATCTTGCAATGAATTTAAACGATCGATAATCGTTCGAAAGTTATGAGGATTAATTCCTGGAATTGTTTTAAGAATATCAATAGCAGGGCGATTGTATTTTTGATCTGACTTAGAAATCAACATATTTGAATCTATCCCACAGCTCCCCGCAATCAATGGATCTGGTTGTTCGGAGTCCAACAACTTAAGATCATAAAAAATCTCAGCCGTATGCCGAGGTGACATAGACCAAATAATCCTTAGCCGAGGGAACTGTAACAGGAGTAACATCAACTTTCCCTGAACTTTTTCTTGAATCACTTTGACTGTATCTGGAGGAATATTTGTGAACTTTCCGGGTCCATGAAGTCCCGGTGCCTCGCTGAATGGTTCTAAGCTGAAAGATTTCGATTCATCAAATTCAATCAAAAGAACTGGTTTGTCGTAGAAACGAAACATTGATTCACATTGTGTGAATATTCTTCCGTCACGAAAACTTGATATTAAATCGGGTATAGATTTTCTTTCAACACATATTCGAGGTGAGAGAACATAATCTCCAACAACGAGCATCACCGGTACTACTCTCATATTATTAACATGTAGACAAAACGGCAAGCTTGAACGGAATTCTCGAAAATCCACAATAGTTATTGCGTCCAAAATTTGAGGAAGCTGTCCGCCAGCAATTCTAGTCGCCTTGTTTGATAATGCTGCTCTGTGACGAAAAATTTCACTAGAGCCATTATTTCCAATATCATTTGAAATGACAACAGGTAGTTTTGACTTTTCACGAATCAGTTTTGTGAATGATTCTTTTTCTCGTCTAACTGAACCAAGATACTTTTGTTCTTCAACTGAATAACCATAATACATGAAGTAAACCTTGACTTGTAATTGAGGATTAGAGGATCGATAAATTTCCACATTTCTTATGAATGGTGGGTTAGGTTCATACATGATAATGCAGGATGGTTGAAGTTCAGGAAGCAGAAACTCAAGATTTAATCGATCATAGACTTGAATAACAATCAGGCTCTTATTATTTAAAACAGTAAATGAATCGTTTGATCTGGCTATTTTTATATCTTCTCGGCCAGGTTCACAAGAAGAATTATCTAAAACTGCAGAAATCATTTCTAAGTTTTTCCTAAATTTGGGTTAGCACTAAATTCTAATATTTGAACAACACTTACAAATCCTCCTCGTATTTTTCAAGAGTTTCTTTATCTTTATTTTGATCATAATTAAATCGCTTGTGGGAGCGAGAGATAGAAACTGCTTGAAGCCCACCGCGAACTCTCCTTCTTTTATTGTAATTGAAAGATGATGACGATTTATCGGTACCTTCAGTTTCTTTGGTTTCGACACTGTCATATCTTGCTGAAATTTTTGTTGATCCCGAAAGCTCCTTTTTGATTTTGAGAAATCCATGCTTCCATTCTTGGTAGTCATTAAGTACATTTTTCATATAGTTATTTCCCGAAAAAAAAATGGAACCCGATTTTTCAATTTTTTTTGAATATTTCAAATACAAAGACAATTGTCGAGCAGTAGACCGATTAGAGCACATAATCAATATTGGACCGGTATTTGTTTGATGTTTTGTTGTTAATGCCACTTCTTCTAAAATCTTAGCAAGTTGATCCCACTTTGGCAATTCTTCAATATCTAAACTTATTTCAGTGCGATGATTTTCAGGACTGCTAGTATTAGATTTCATAGAATCTTTCTTTCCAAATGCACGTTCTTTTGCAGCTGCAAACAAAGGATTTGCGTCATCAAAGTATATCCAAGAATTTTGAACTTCTCTTATAAAGCTGTCAGTTGAAGAATTCGTCATCCAAATTGTTTCCAGCATCTTATAAAATGATATAGAATCTAAAGAAAGAAGACTTGATAACAACTGGCGTAAAGTTGACAAATCAAAAACATTGGTTTTTGTTTGTTGTGAGACTCTGTGCCAAAATGGTTCTAATTGTCGTCGAATAATGAAATCGAAATTTGTGCTAAGAGCATTGTTTAAATTCCATTCTTCCATATCAATTATTTTGCTGTTAAATTTTCGAATAATAGAAATGCACATCTCGATACAGGACAAAATTGATTGTTGAATGATAGCCATGGATGGAGTTAATTGTACTTCAATTTCTATTACTGATTTGACGTCCATAACATGAGGCTTAATCCATTGTCCAGTAGTTTTATTTTGATAGACTAGATGTTGTAGCTCTATTGAATCGGTGACGCTTACATGAAACCTTGGCCACAAATTAGTTTTACTGATATGAAGATTTTTTAAGTATGTGGCCAACAGCGAAAATCCTGAAAATTTTTCAGCATCATCTGATAAAGCTTTGATGAATCCAGCTTTATTTTGTTGTCGATATAATCTTAAAATAAATGATATTGCTGATGTCTCTGTGACTTGTTCTGCATGCGAAACCAATATTCCAGACACAACTGTAGGGCTAACGACGTGGCAAAGTAAGTCAACCACAAAAATCCTTGCAGTTACAAAAAAAATTCCACCCTGTGTATAAAGTTTTTTGCGTTTCTCTATAGTTCCTGTAGAATCAGTATTAATGATTTTAATACCATTAGTTCTTTTATATTTCATGAAAATTTCGTCAATAATGGAAAGTTCACGTAATTCCTGAGTTATAAAATCAGTTTCACCTTCTCGGGTACCTAATACTATAATCAAATTATTTTTGTTTATTTTATTATTAGTACGTTCAAATGAATTTGAAATAAATGAACTAGAAACATCTAAAGCATAAATCAAATTTGATATTATTTTTAAATAACCCATTCCACGACCAAGAATAAGCAAACTGTCGGCTTTCAACATATCAATCACTATCCGTTTTTGAAATGGCAAAACAACAGAAAATGTTAGTGGCATTTTTTGAAAATAATCATATATTTGATTTTCTAAAACGCTTGATTTCGCACGTTCAGTTAATGTCGAAATTTCTAAGAGTTTTGGTATATCATTAGATCTACATTCATTTTCCATAGGTATAGCCATATTTTCTTTTGAATCATTCAGCCTTTTTCTAATGTCTAAATCATTATTTTTACTTTCTCCGACAAAAAGAGAAGTATTAAAATCATCATTTTCATTTTTTTCGAAGTTTTCATTTTCTTTTAAAGTTTCTTTATCTTTAATCGTCATTTCAACACTAAAATAAAACAGCTTTACTAAGCTTGTAAAAATTTCAAATATAGCTAATTATTATACTGAAAAACTAATAAAACAATTATTTAAATTGCAAAGATCTCTAATGACTTAGCCTTAAATAGTTTTTAGGAATAGAAGACTGGAAAAAGCATATCACTCGGTGTTGGGTTAGGGTTGGATTCGTGTTCATTTTTATTTTTATTTCTTGGGAAAACTTATCATTCATCCAAAACTCTGTAAGATGATAAGATACCTCAGAATTAGTCATCATTGCGTTTATTCTTAAATATTTTCATGACGATTAGACTCAGAAACTTCTCTTACTTATTCAAAAAATAGGAACTTTTTTATGATTAATAAATATATGTTTTAAAATTTTATTAAAGTTATAATTAATAAAAATGGGTAATGACTCTAGTTTGAAGCTGATTGATAAGATCAACAATTTAGAAAGAAATGATACTTTTTTTTCTTTTGAGTTTTTTCCGCCAAAAACTCAACAAGTAAGTATCATTGAATCAAATTTTAGTGCACCAAATTTTTAACAAAATTTTTACAATAGGGTCTCGAAAATTTGAAGTCTCGTGTCCAGAGAATGGGAAAACTTGAGCCTTTGTTTATTACAGTCACTTGGGGCGCAGGTGGTTCTACCGCCGAAAAATCTATAGATTTAGCCGAATATATCCAGAAGTCAGGTTATACAACATGCCTTCATTTGACTTGTACAAATATGGATAAATCTCTACTTGAGAATGCTCTCAAACGTGCTAAGTCAAGCGGTATTCGTAACATTTTAGCATTGAGAGGAGATCCTCCCAGGGATGGTGAATACAATACAAATAGAAACTCTGACTTTATTCACGCTGTTGACTTGGTTCGCTATATCCGTAGTAACTACGGCGATTATTTTTGTATCGGAGTTGCCGGATATCCAGAGGGGCATGTTGATGGATCGGATAACTCAAATCAAAATTTTTTAAAAGATATCCCTTATCTTATAGAAAAAATTGAAGCTGGGGCTGATTTTATAATTACCCAACTTTTTTATGATGTTGAGAAATTTTTAGCTTATGAGTCAGTTTTGAAAGAAAACCCATTGACAAACAAAATTCCGTTAATTCCTGGGTTAATGCCTATTAATACTTATCAATCATTCATTCGAGTATCAAAATTGAGCAACGTTTCAATTCCTAGTTCCATTACTAAAATATTTGAAAATATTAAAGGGAATGATGAACAGGTTAAACTTCAAGGAGTCAAAATTCTCACAGATATCATTGACAAGATTTACACAAAAACTAACAGCCGAGTTAGAGGATTTCATTTTTACACTCTTAATTTAGAAAAGTCAGTGGCATTAACTATTGAAAATTGTAATAGTATTCATATCATCAGTCCTAAAGATTTCTCTAGTGCCATTGATTCTTGTGAAGAAGAAAAAAACGAAATTTCTGTAATACAGAAAAAGCCTCGTCGCTCTAGTACAAATGCACATAACAGATTAATTGTTTCCGAAATTCGAAATTCGATTGATCCTCTCAATGCAGTCAAAGCCTCTCAAGTTTCGTCATCTGTCCCATCTAAATCACGCGAGTTTTTAGCTATTTCTACTGGTGAGGGTTCTTTAGGCCGCGAGGCTAATTGGGATGATTTTCCAAACGGGAGGTTCGGAGATTCTCGATCTCCTGCTTTTGGGGAAATTGACGGGTATGGACCAAGTTTGAAAGTTGATAACACAAAAGCTTATCATATATGGGGGTATCCCATTGATAGAAAAGATATTAGCAAACTATTTATCTCTCATATTACTGGAACTCTAGAAGCTCTCCCTTGGTCTGACCAAAGTTTAGACAGAGAAACAGCTTTAATTCAAGAACAGTTGATCAATTTAAACAAGAATGAGCTATGGACTGTGGCTTCTCAACCTGCATGTAACGCAGTTAAATCTGATGATAAAATTTTTGGATGGGGTCCTCCAATGGGGAGAGTTTTTCAGAAAGCCTTTGTTGAATTTTTTATTTCTCCAGAGAAATGGGAAACATTAAAAAATAAATTTGATAAAGATGAAGTTTCACAGTCAATATCATATTATGCTTGTCGTAATGATTTGAAACTTATAAGTAATACAAGCAAAAATTCTTCAAATGTTGTTACATGGGGCGTTTTTCCAAATAGGGAAATCCTTCAGTCAACGATTATTGAGGGTATTTCTTTTCTTTCTTGGGCAGAAGAAGCTTTTTCTCTTTGGAATCAATGGAAATACATCTATCCAAAAACTTCAGCTTCATATATATTACTTGATGATATTTCCAAAAACTATTATTTAGTTACCGTAGTTCACCACGAGTACATGCGCGAAGAAGCATTATGGGACTTACTCCTTTCATTACTTCAGTAACCGAAATAAATATATATGTTTTTATTTAATACTTAATTGACTTGGTTTTTAAAGTCGCTAAGAATTTTTTGCAACTCCGAATTTGTCCATTTCAAATGAAGCTCTATATCAAACAAAGAATTTTCTGAATAGTCATTAGGAACATGTGAATGACAAACTGTAATACAATCTTTTTCAAACTCATATTTGTTCCCAAGTTCATCAGAAAAGACACCATATAAACTAGACATGTCATTAGTTTTGTGCTCAGAAATTTTATTGGATGATAAATTTGTAGCTGTTTTAGGAGGTCTTCCTCTTTTACGTATTTGTGAATTCTGAGCAATATTGCCTCTGCATTTCAAATTTTTATGACTCCTACCAGAAATCAAAGTTCCATTATGATATTTTCTCTTTTTGAAAATGCTTAGTTTTTTTTTTATAACAACCCGAGAAAGATAAGGTAATGACTGGCATACTGCACATTGATATTTTTCTTCAGGGACGTCGCTGGGTAATAAATAAACAGGGATAGTAGGGTATTTGGAAATAATAGATTCTCTGAGACTTATTTCTTCATTAATAATATTTTTTAAATATGGGTATAACCATTTAAATGCCACCTTTCTATGATCTAATTTAGCAGTACGAATAACAAGGCTATCGAAAGAAAATACTGGGGCACGTTTCAAAAGCTTATATGTTTTTGAAGATTCAGCCCCATATGGTAACCAATTAAGAGGAGCAAAATTTACAGCTTCATTGCAGTTAAACCCATGATTGAATCCAGAATGATAAACTTTTGGCCAAGTAATCACAAATTGGCCAGGTTGTTGCTTAATTGTATAGCATGGAACGTTATCTTTAAGAAGAACATCTGGAGATACCATTGTAACCAATTGGAACAGTAGATCAGGTTGTTTCTCAAATAGTTCAGGGGCAGTGTTTTTAACGGTTTTTTCAAATTCTTCAGCATGATCACCAGGAACTCCATACCAAGTTTTAGTTTCACCAAAATGTTGATAATTTATAGAATATGTATAGTGATCCTCACAATGCCAACAAAATGTTGAAAACAACATACCAATATATATCCAAGGCTGAGTCATACCCGATATATCGGTTGTGATATTATGAAAAAGTGAATCTTTATGTAGAGGCAAATTGTTAAGATTCCATGAATCTTTTGAATACTTATTATGATGCATTTCAACACTTGAAGGAAATCCGGATGTATCAGTATGAATATCGGAGCCATATTCAACAGTCAAACTTTTTCCAGGAGAATTAACAAAATTCCAAAACATCTTTTCAATTTCTACTTTTTGTTTCTCTTTCGAGAGAGTAGACAAAAGTGGATTCTCTTCAAAAAAAAGATTTTCAAATGAATCGGCAAAGTCTTCAAATTCAAACAGAGTATAATCATCACCTTGTTGAAAAGCAAAATCACACGATCCCACAAGACATTTCGGACAATACCAGGATGATCTGAGATTTTTCTGGTATATGCTGTTATTTGGAAATTGAAAGACATCATAGTTATTGATGCAGCTACGATGAAAAGTGCAGTCACACTCATCACAACTTCTCATTAAAATGTCTTCTGTTATTTCATTATCACAAACCTCGCAAACAAATTCGTTCAAATCAGCGTGGGAAGCTTTAATAACAATAGGATGGACGTTATAATTATAATTATTTTTAGCCTTGTTAGTTTCTGTATTTTTATTGGAATGAGTAGCACAAGTCGAAAGATTTGTATTGCCGTCAATTCCCAATGATTTCAAAAATTCAATATGATTTTCAAAGGGTTTAATCAGGTCGACATAAATTTTTTTTACCATACTAGATGTTAACATATTTTTATTACTTGAAGATAAACTCAGCTTGGAACACACCAAGTCCCAAGAATTCATTTTTTCAACTTTTTCAAAACCTCCTAAGTTCTCAACTGTTTTATGTAAAGTATAATAGTCCAATGATTTTAATCCCTTTATATATATATTCTTTTCAATACTTATCCCTCTATTTGTGTGAAACTTCTCAAGTCGATTAAGCCAATCCATCACAAGTCTGGATAAAGCCCCCATAGAATTTAATGTTTGTTTCCTTGTTCTAAAGTGAAATTTCTAATTTAAATGTTAATTCGACATAACATGTATTATAAGTAAATACTAACACCTGTGTCAAGGGCAAACTTTGGATTCCATGTGGCTGGAGGAACAATTTTAACTAAGCCATATTTTTCGCCTACAGGCGAAATAGATTGAATATAATTATAAGCATTTTTAAATTCTTCTTCAGAAGGATAAAATGTCGGAGCCTCTATGAGCCCAAATGTATTATTTTTGCTGTTATCAGCATCTATTTGTTTAATATATGAAGATTCTACCGACATTATAATTAAATTAACCACTTGTTTAATTTTATAAAAAAATAAAAATGATTATAAAAATCTCATGATATCAACCCTAAAATAAAATATTTGCCAATGTCTATTAAATAATCAGTAAAAAAATATATTTATATATAAGAGTTACCCGGCCCCGAATACCAGCATAATAAATAAAAAACAATTTAAACTACAAATGTGCCGATTAAATTTTAAACTTGTCTTCATAGAATAATATCATCATTTCGTTAAAATAATGTCAACATCTATCTCATTAAACAATGGTTATACTCTTGGCGTTATTGCCACCGGGACAATGGGAACTGCCGTTTTGAACGCAATTGTCAACGGTATTAATCAAAATGAGACAACTAGCCCCATTCCTTCTAGATTTTTTGCCACGGTTAATAGCCAAAAGTCTGTTGATCGCTTAATTGATCAATTCGGTAACAAAGTTGAAGTAACGATCGGAAAAAATGCTGAAGTTGTTGAGAAGTCTGATGTAATAATCTTAGCCTGCAAGCCTTTTATGACAGAAAATATTTTGCATGAAATTCCAAACAAATTTTTCAAGGGGAAAATACTGATTAGTCTTCTTGCTGGAAAAACGATTGCTCAGATCACAGATATGACAGGTGGAAATGCGTTAGTCGTTCGTGCTATGACAAACACGCCTAGTAAACTAGGTGCTGGAATGACCGTTATTTCTTATCCTACTAAAACAGATATATCCTATACGAACAAAGTTTGCGATTCGATATCATGGATTTTTAATCAAACAGGACGCAGTATTTCAATGGATGAAAAGTATATGGATGTTGCTACTGCTCTCTGTGGAAGTGGTCCAGCGTTTTGCTTTTTAATGATTGAAGCCCTTAGTGATGGGGCTGTGAAAATGGGAATGCCTTATCCAATTGCTCAAGAGTGTGCTGCTCAAGTTCTTCATGGCGCTTCTCAAATGGTGCTGGAAGGTTCTCATCCGGCAGTTTTGCGTAACGCAGTCTGCACACCTGGAGGAACCACTATTGGCGGTTTAATGATATTAGAAGATGGTAAGGTTCGTAGCTCTGTAGCTAATGCTGTTGTTGAAGCTACAAACATTGCCACAAGCCTTTCTAAAAAATAAATTTAAGATTTTTCAATAGTTGAGAAAATTTATTTAACTTAATTAAACATATGAATATAGATTTTTCCGAGAATTTCTATCAAGAGCATCAATTCGCCCACCAAGATATTTGACATTGATAGGTTCTAGTAAAGCCATTCCGTCACTAAACTTAACATTTTTTAACAATAACTTAGTTCCTATAGGTAATAGCATGGAAATAAAATCGATTCTTTGTATTTCGATACCATAGAACAAGGATCCTTTTGAATCTTGCAAAATAAGTTTATGAAAAGCCTTTTCCCCTGGGACAAAAATGTTATTCATCATTATATCTTTTTCTGTGGTTTCGTTAGAAAGCTCAATATCATTGGAATCAGGTAACTCCTGCAATCTAACAATCGATCGGTGTTGACTACTCAAATGAATAGAGTTTTGAATTTGATTCAGAGAGTAAATATCTGCAGGTAATGTATTCAAATACTCCTTTATTGAATGGCTTGATATTGATATATCAATAACAAATATCACTTGAACTAAGAGACTTGATATTGGGGTAGTTGAAAGTTGAACAGAGCCGTTTAAACCTATACTATTGAGATAAGAATGTTTTGTTTCGTAGTCATCTCCAAAGTCAAAATCCATGCCCGATTGAGATATGTCGGCTTCTAAATATGATAAAGACATATTTTAATGAAGGTTTTATTTACAAAATTTTAAAATTTTGTCCTTAGACCAAGAAATTGTATTAAAAAATTCTAACGTTAATGAATATTTAATAACAATAACTTACTTTTTGTTTTGTTTAGATCTGGGGAAACATATCACAGATAATAAGTTACTAAAATGTTCACAAGTTTATTATTGGTCTAGATTAAACTAATGAACCTTTGAACTTTTGAAATCAATTATATCTTCATAATAAATATCAGTAGTTACGTTTTTTTTGTCAATATTTCTAAAAGAAAATTTTAAAAGTATCTAATAAAAAATATTATTCTATTATTCTATCTAAATTCAATTTACATATGGATAAATTTAAAATTCAGCCACATTCTTTGACCATATCTAAAGACGAGGGCAATCTTTTCTCTGCTTCATCTTATGACACTAGTCTAAAAGACTTCAACCACATCACCAACTCAGTTAGTTTTTTCCAAAACAATTTAAAAAAAAATAAAAATGACGAAAACTTGACAAATGAAATATTTAACAATTTCAATTTGAGACCTACAATATTAAGAGATCAAGATTTTATAAAAATGAATATTGTACATACTAGAAAGAATATCAACATCATTGAAAGACAAAGGACAACTACAGCCCTGGAATATTGTATTTATTTTTAAAGTATAGGCAGATCAAAGAAATTTCTTTTACTAACGTTTATAACAAACACAAAATACTAGATTTCCAAAGCTACTATCTAGATCTATTTCAATTTATTTGTACCAGAAATTCACAATTAACAAATCTCAAACAAGGACACATATCAAAATTTACAAGTCTCGATAGTCAAAAAAAGTATTTTTTGGCACAAAACAATTATATCACATCAACTAATTTATCTCATTTTTTTACAAAACAAAACTGCATTTTACGTTCAAGGCGCACCAAACCGTGTGCAAATGACTTTGAAAGTATAGCCCAAATTGGTCAAGGTGCATATGGGGAAATTTATCTTGTTAAACATGGTTTGTCCAAGAAAATATGTGCTTTGAAAGTGATTCCCAAAAGATTTACTTTACATGCTTATCAACGGCTCTCGTTACTTGTGGAACGTGACATTTTAGCTATGTCTAACTCACCTCACCTTGTCCAAGTAATGTATTCATTTCAAGATGACGAAAATCTTTATATGGCTATGGAATATGTTCCTGGTGGAGATTTTAGAACATTTTTGAACTCTCACCCGCCTCTTGATATTGATTCAATCCAATTTTTTTTTGCAGAAATGATTATATCAGTTGGAGTTTTACATTCCTTAGGCTATATTCATCGTGATGTAAAGCCAGAGAATTTTTTAATAACTAAGGAAGGCCATATTAAATTATCAGACTTTGGGCTTGCTTGCGGAAATATGCATGCAGATCATAACAAAAACATGCCAACTAAAGTTTTACATGAGTTACAAAATATACCGAATGAAGCAAACGATTTTCATCATGTTATAGGTTCTAGCCTTTATTTTTTAAATCCAACAAAAGAAATCTGGGCTAAAGAAATAGTGGGTTCTGCCGAGTATATGGCAGTAGAAATTCTTCAAAAAAAATTTTACAATCATACAGTTGATTTCTGGGCTTTAGGGTGTATTCTGTATGAAATGTTAGTTGGTAAGACACCTTTTCGTGGTGATTACGAATGCATTTTAAATTGGAAAAGGGAGTTGGCAAAAAAACCTTTTTTACCACCTGGATACGGTTTGAAAAAAAGTTCCAAAGTTTTCTCTCATTTGAAATATCGAGTTATGGATTCAACCTCATGGGGGCTAGTTAATAAATTAATAACTAATTCTAGCATGCGGTATCAAACAGCATCTGATATTCTTCATGATAATTTTTTTCCACAAAATAATAAGATTAATAATTTGCTAAATAATCCTCCATTTGTTCCCAATCTTGAATCTGAACTTGATCGAAAATATTTTGATGATTTCTCTTCACCGGTTACTCAGAATCTATATCGTGATGTTATTATCCACCGGCAAATCATGGAAAAAAAAATAGCGCCAAAAGACAAACATGAACTAAATTCTTTCGGAAATAGCAAAAGGTATCTGCTATTTACTTTTAAAAAAATTAGATAACTCAGTTTTGTTTGTATTTATGAACTTATTACAAACACAATGATTAAAAAAAATATATGTAGGCTTAAAATAAAAAAATTAAAGGTATAAAAAATATTAATCTTCGATAACTGCATCTCCATCAGCATCTTTCACAACAGGCTTTCCCGAAGCCTCTGTAGTAGCCACTGATTCAGTAGATGGGGTGGGAGCATCTGTTTGTGCAGACAAGCTGTCTAAATCGCTTTGCCAAAGAGTCAAATTGTCTCTGAGTAACTGCATAATTAAAGTTGAATCGCGGTAGCTGTCTTCAGACAAAGTATCCAACTCTGAAATAGCATCGTCAAATGCTTGCTTAGCAAGATGACAAGCACGCTCAGGCGAGTTAAGAATTTCATAGTAAAAAACAGAAAAATTAAGGGCGAGTCCAAGACGAATAGGATGAGTAGGGCTCAAATTAGCTTGAGCAATATCTGTAGCAGTTTTGTAAGACTCGTGAGCGGCTGTAGCTGCTTCTTTTCTTTTATCACCAGAGGCAAACTCAGCAAGATAACGATGATAATCACCTTTCATCTTATAATAAAAAACTTTCGATTCACTGGATTCCGCTTTAGGTAAAAGGTATGTAGTCAAAACTGAGAGAACATCATTACAAACATCTTCAAGTTCATTCTCAATTTTATGTCTGTAACTCTTAATTTGTTCGACATGATGAGTGGCGTTTTTGGCTTCTTCTTTCTGTTCTATAGATGAAATGATTCTCCAGCTAGCACGACGAGTTCCAATAACATTTTTATATGCAACAGATAATAGGTTACGTTCATCAACTGAAAGCTCATCACCGGATTTTGATACATCTTTCATGTATTCAACCATTTCATCATATCTTTCAGCTTGTTCGCAAAGTCGAGCAAGGAAGGTTTTCGTTTCTCTCTATAACAAAATATATTAAAATTTTAATTTGAAATATAAATTAAACAACTTACTTCAGTAGTCATTATAATAAAATTAAAATTAATGATATTTTTAAAATAGAAGTTTAGATTCAGTATTAAACAAGTAAAAATAATAATAAGAGGATCGGGCAAGATATTGAATAAGAGGGCGAGTGAAATGGAGAAAAAAAAAAGTGATGGGTGTAGGTTACGTCCTAAGGAGCTCCTCTGGCTTAAAATAATTATTATTTATCTATTACATAATATATTAATAACATATACGTTCATAAAAATGTACCATAAATGGCATAATAACTTATAAGTTAAACCTACCAGTGATAGGGAATTCGTCGTGACTTTAAATTTAAGATGCCAAATCTATTGTAAAAAACCACTGATCTTTTGCAGATAAAATCAAATTCTTTATTAATAAAATATATAAACTTTTACCAATGACGAACAATAACTAAATTATCGCTCAAGCAATTTACTAATTCATAAAATTCCTTATTACTAATATTCTCTTGTAATAATACCCATTCCATAGGTGTTTGTCCATCCATATATTTCATCGTTTTTCGAAAATTTACAACAACATTAGGTGATTTATTTTGAAGAAGCTTTTCTATCCATCTCATCTGTAATGCCGTGGCGCTTCTTGGTTCTAAAATTATTGTATCTTCAGACCATTCTTCAGACGGGGAAATGTTTTCTTCTTCAGTAATATCATTTGATAAACCATTAGCTAATTTAGAACGGCGGAGACAATGTGGATTAACTCCAAAATGAGTTCTCGAAGTTTGAGAAGATGACAAGTTTGAAGTTTTTGTAATAACGTTATTTGCAATTGGAGCAGTGTTGGGAACAGAAGCACTGAAAAAAAATTTGGATCGAATAAAATTTTCTCTGTTACCAGATAAATCATGAGTAGGCTTGAAATTAGTATTTGAAGCAAATTTTGCAGATTCAGACCAAGAACCATACTGAGTGAAAGAAAATCCTGATATACTCCCTTTTTTTAGAGATGCTACACCAGGTGAGTTTTGTATTACAGCTGGGGCCTCAGTTAAAGGATTGCAAGGTGATCGAAAATCCTGTTTGACATGTGAATTTTCAAAATTGAAGCTCCGGGACAAATGACTATTTTGTTGTAAAAGTGAATCTGTTTCTTCATTACTTACAGGAACTTGGAAATATATCTCAGTGCTTCCTGCGCCACCTTTGCGTAAATTAATAGTGGTAGTTGCAATATTAGGTATAGTAATAGCACCAGTTATAGAAGTGTCGTAAGACCCTTCTAAATTTTTAAACCCAATGGAATCATTTTTAAGTATGTCTTTGACATCTAGTTGAGAATTGGAAGACCCAGCATTTACTTTCTGTAAAGCATTGTTTTTAACTTCAGATTGAATATCTTTTTGAAGCTCCCCTTGTTGAATATCATTTTTGACTAGTGTTTTAATTGCATTAGATATTTTAACTAATAAAAAAGTTTGAATGAGAGATATAAACCCATACTTTATAAGCCAAGAAATAGCCTCATGGTGTAGTCTTTTCTGATCACCATCTTTTTTATCAATTGGAAAAATATGTTTAAACTGTTTAGGCTCGTTAGATGAAATGCTTGATAAGAGAGAAGACAAAGACGGGAGCGTCGGAAATATTTGCTTAAATACAATGGACAAACTGTAAAGCTGTGTTAATGGAGCTAAAGGGGAAACAATATATATATTTCTCCTTGAGATAGGCAGTATAGGACGAGCTTTTCTCCAATAAATTAAATGTGCCGCTAAATCAGTCAAATAACTAATATCAGTATTGGCTTTTGAGGACAGTTTCGCTATACTTTCTGTCGGTGAAATTTTATGCAATAAGACGGCAAGGGAAGAATCCTCATTGAGTCGAAAATCTCGGATGATATTATAAGGATCATCTAAAAGTAAAAGGGCGAGACTTTGAATTTTGGGATTTTGCTCATCATATAGTGCATCAAATGGAGGTAACGTTGAAAGTTCTGTCCCTGAGAAGACTTTTTGGCTAACAGATGGAAGAGAATCAACTTGTGTAATTATCGGAATTTGAAGAGAATGCAACTTGTGATTCAATGTAAATTTAGCTATCTCGCTGCGAGATATAGAATCGTAAAGTTGACCAATAGCAGCAGCCAAGGATGATGATTTTGAAATCTCCTCCCAACAATCAATTAAAGAGCCTCCTTTTCAAATGTTAGATATTTTTAAAACTATCCTGTTAATTTTCTTACCTTCTTGCAAAGTTTTCTCTCTTGCTTCTAGAATAAGCAAGATTTCATTCCAAACGTAATTTGACTTTGCCTGTTCATACCTAAGCATTCTTGCAAATCTTGATGCGATGCATTGATACATCTGAGAAATACGTTCCGGAAACTCACGAACAGGAGGGTTTACAACAAACGACACATGAAACATTCGCATATCTGATTTAGAATCAATAAATCCATGAGATTTCTTTCCAGATAGATCATGATGTAAGCTTTGGGGCTGTGAGCTATCGAAAGAAGTTTTATCAAACGATTTAAGTTTTTGATTCGAAGATTTCGGATTTTCCTTGTCAAAAAAGCTATACTTTTTGTTAATGTGATTAGTTGGTGCAATGTTTATATTCGTTTTTCGATCAAGTGCCCTCCTACTTTCTAACACACTGTTACCAAGTTGTTCAGTGTCAGATCCAGTAACTTGACTTAATGAGATATCATGTTCGTCATCAGCTTCCGTTCCCTCATCAATGAGGTCATTTTCAAAGTCTAATGAAAATATTGGATCTCTGTCTTTGTAAGCATTGGTATTAGAAAATGGATTAGATGAACATTTATCATGCGAATTTTTACGAGAAGTTTTTTTTCTCAGCCATTGCCCATCGTGTCTAACATGAACAGGCATTCCTAAAAATACCATATCATCCACTGCAAGCTCAAAAAGCGTATTACACATGTCGCGTGGGGGGACTAAAAGTTCGCTTAAGAATGTGGTATCAAACCCTAAAACAGTTTCGCAAGATGTAGTTGCTTTATTATGTGGCGTATTAATGTCCTGGTTAAGGGTATTTTTATCAAGACTTTGCGAACTTCCTGGGCATTCTACGAAATCAGGGTGTGATCCAGTATTAACTGTCAAATGGTCAATATTGGAACTATGATCTTCCAGTTGTGAAATAAATGTTTTTTCATCTGAAATAAACTTAGGGGCAACTTTTGACCCTTTTCTTAACACATGTTGATCATTCAGTGCGGATTCATGAATTTTAGGACTAGACAAATTAATAGTTCTTTTCAACTCATTTTTTTCGATGTTATTTTTGCTATCTTGATCAAACTTTTTGATACGTTCGTTACGTTTTTGATTGCTTTCATCAAATTTAGATGTAGCATTGATAGGAATACCACCAATAGAATTATTATTATTATTATTATAAAAGTCTTCCATAAGATCAAATGGTGTGTTAGACAAAAAATATTGAAGGTTTTCTTCTTTGTAAATATTTTGAATATCATCTGTAAATCTTTTTAAAGACGGACTTAAAGGATTTCTTTCTGAACGTGTTAATTTGGGTTTTTGAGATTGATTCGATAAATTGTGGGTTGTAGAACCAGGTCCTAACCCTGTTTTCTTAAATGATTTACTAAGTCTATCAGAGTACATATTATTAGCGTTATTGGTGGTAGTATGTTGTCTTGCTGGCTCTTTATGTGAAAGTATATTATTATAATTGTTAGGAACATCATAATCGCTGTTTTCATTTGTAGTAATGTCATCAGAATCCGAAGAATTTATCTCAATATCCGAAGCATCAGATGAAGCATCTGAATATGAAGAAGATGATGACGAAAAATCTTGCCAAGGGGTTCTAAAAGAAGCAGCCTTGTAATCATGATTGTCAGGTTCAGGTGGATAGTGAAGAATAAACTGTGGACCGTTGTGAGTTGATATAGTCAAAAGTATCGCTATTAAGCAAGGATTAGGAACCAAGGAGTCTGAAAATGAGTTCATTTCACTTTCTTTTAAAAAATTGCCCAAAAAGAGTGATAGCAGTTCTGTGTTACTTATCAAGATATACAATTATCGCCATTTACAACATTTTTTATACAGTATGAAAAAAGGTTAAAAATGATTATTACTAATAACTTTAGTCTTTTAAGTAATTCTCAAGATTATTCACAGATGAACATATTCGACATCTATATCGTATCGTATTTTTCATAAAATGGCGCTGTAAATAAGTATTTTACTACTTTAAAGTAATTGGCGAATTTGCCAATTATTCTTATTTGATTACTATTTATGATTTTAACAACAAAATATCTACAATGTGTTTTCAAAAACCTTTCATCTTATAAAATATGTTACTAATAATATTGTCTGCCTACATACGATAATTTGAAAGTATGAGAAAATCGGCGTTTGACGGGTGAAAAAGTTAACAGCCAATCGGAACTTGCCCCGTGAGAACACCAATATATAATTACTCTTTTTAGGCAGATAATCTAAATTTTCCTTCCTCTATTAAATTGTAATTTATTAATAATAATACCCTAACCTTGATTTAAACGGCATAAATTTTGTTAATAATTACATTTCATTGAATGGCTATTGGTTGGACAGAAGGAATTTCAAGAATTTCAAATTCCAATAATTAAACTCAACCAATTAAATAATAATCAAATAATTAAAATGAAGGTTTTCAAATTTTTTGAGGGTTTTCAATTTTCAATACGGTTATACGGGGTTTTAGATTTTACTGTCCGGTCTATTTTTTTACCTAGACTACTAGATTTTTAAATTTTTTCTTTCCTTAATAAATATTCTAAAAAGTCCATTAAATTTTATTTTATAAAAAAATATAATTTTTAGTTTTTTTTTCTCTTTTCTCTATTTAATATTCTGCTACAAACCAATTTAAAAAATACGTTACCTAACTACTTAATATCTAGCAGGTACTTTTTTTTTCGGACTCAAAATGTCGTTCACCCAAGTTTCTCCCCCTGCCATTTTTCTTCAATCTCTCACCAATACTGCTGGTGAGCATCAAAATCAGATGTTTATATCTAAAACATCGATGCTTTCTCCGAAAATGGAGCCTCAAATATTATCAAAGACCAGCATTAAGTCTGCTCAAAAACCCTCAACAAACAACGATACCTCCAAAAGTGATTCACCGGAGAAGGATTCTAATATAGTCTTTTATGACGATTATACTCGATGTGATGTATCATCTGAAAATATTATCACTGTTGGGGGACGCAAAAGCATTTTAGCAGTGGTTCAAAGTAAATGTATTGCATCAGAACTTCATACTGCTTGCCCACTGCATTCCTTTCCAGTTGTCGCACTCTCTACTTTAGGGGATTTGGTACAAGGAAAACCCTTATATTCGTTTGGTGGGAAAAGCTTATGGACAAAAGAACTGGAAACTCTTATGCTTGGTCAATATGAAAATTTACCAAAGATTGACATTATTGTCCATTCATTAAAAGATATGCCCACAGCCTTACCCGAAGGTTGCATACTTGGTGCTATAACGGAACGAGAAGATCCTCGTGATGCTGTTGTTATGAAAGCTTCCTCCCCATATGTTCATTTGAGGGATCTGCCACATGGTTCGGTTGTTGGAACATCATCTATTCGTCGCTCTGCTCAACTTAAAAAGAATTTTCCACACTTAGTTTTTGAATCTGTTAGAGGAAATGTTCAAACTAGGTTACGAAAATTAGATGATCCTTCTTCGAAATTTTCCTGCATAATATTAGCGGTTGCTGGTCTTAACCGCTTAGGATTGGGTCATAGAATTACTTCTTGTCTTGACGCTCCTGATATGTATTATGCGGTTGGACAAGGTGCTCTTGGTATTGAGATTCGAAGTAGTGATGAAAAAGTGAAGGAATTATTAGAAAAAATTAGCCATAAGGAAACTTATTTAAAGTGTCTTGCGGAAAGGTCACTTTTACGGACGCTAGAAGGTGGATGTTCTGTACCTATCGGTGTTAAGACTTCTTTTATTTCACCTGGTAATCTCGAGTTTACGGGGATAGTTGTATCAGTTGATGGAACTGAATATGTGAATGAAACAGTTACTGGAAAAGTCACAACTGATAAGGAAGCCAACGAACTAGGAGAGCTATTAGCCAAGCGGTTAATTGAGAATGGGGCTAAGAAAATCCTGGATCAAATTCATTTGGATCAAATAAAATAATTCTGTAATAATAATTTAAATTTAACGAACTAATGGGAACTCTAAATTTGATATGATAAGTATAAAAGATTTGTAACGATAAACTCACAATTATTTCTTGGTAAAGCCTTATTTAATAGGCAAAAGTCCATAAAATTTTTATAGATGAAATGCTTATATAAGCCCTAAAGTATTTGAAATGATGCTATATTATTTAAATAGATATCATATATTATATATGAAAACTTGTTGTGAAATACTTGCTATTGTAAGTATTTAAAAATAATTTCCTAACCCACATCCCTTTCACCCTACTATTCTCAAGAGGATCATTTTAATTTGAGTATCAGAGACCAACAATTTATATTAATAACCTCTATTTAAAATTATGATTAAAATGAACTCGAAACCTGATTTAACTGATCAACATGATCAATATAATGGAAACAAAAATGATGATAGAATAAATGGTGAACTTTTTCAAATAAAGCCTTCAAAAAAAACAAAGAAAAAAAAATTGAGACCTGCAAGAATTCAAAAAGAACCTGGAACTGTGGATGATCAACCTCCTCAAACAGGGACAGTTTTCAACATATGGTATTTAAAATGGAGCGGTGGCGATAAGGAGGATGGAATGTATAACCAGCGGAAAGCTGATTCTAGATGTGTCATATCGACAGATTCTGGTTACACCAAAGCAAACGAAGTCCCTGGTTCTTATATTTGCTTATATTTTGCTCGTGGAATGTGTTCCAGGGGGAAAAACTGTGATTATCTTCACAGATTACCTACTGAATATGATATCTATTCCCAAAATGTCGATTGTTTTGGGAGAGACAAATTTGCTGATTACCGAGACGATATGGGTGGCGTGGGTTCTTTTTTACGCCAAACACGAACACTTTATGTGGGTAGGATTAATTCATCTGACAATGTAGAAGATGTCATTTCTCGTCATTTTCAAGAATGGGGTAAAATTGAACGAATTCGTGTCTTAAACAATCGTGGTGTGGCTTTCGTCACTTATGCAAATGAAGCAAATAGTCAATTCGCAAAAGAAGCAATGGCACATCAATCATTAGATAATAATGAGATACTCAATTTACGCTGGGCTACAGAAGATCCCAATCCTCTTGCCCAAGCTCGGGAAAAGCGAAGAATTGAAGAACAAGCGGCGGATGCCATCAGAAAGTTTTTGCCTAAAGAATTGATTAATGAAGTTGAAACTACAAGACTAAGTTCTAAGAGAAAAAAAATATCAAGGGAAGATAGAAATTTAGATGGTAACGAAACAGCTGACAATAAAATCATTGAAGAGTCCTCATCCTATGTTTCTTTAGGGCCTAATTCTCCAAACATGAGATCTCAAATTACCGAAAAAGAATATACAAACAAGAAACCAGGATTATTTTCATCTGGAACATTAAATGTACTTAGGTCTCTTTGCAGTAAAGATGGATCCCCTGTCACAGCCAGTATTGTTGCCGATTATGATAGTGAATAAAATTAAAATTATTTTATATTAGATGCGAATTTACTGGTGTCATAACGTTTTAAATCATCTGAGAGATGACTAACCTTGGATTTTGAAATGATTTGCTTCAAATTTGGAATCACTTCCTCATCTTCAGGCCCCAAAAATGTTATTGCAACACCAGACATTCCTGCTCGCCCTGTTCGTCCGATTCTGTGTGTATAATTTTCTATTGTTTTAGCCATTTGAAAATTCACAACCAAAGAAACGTTAGAAATATCAATACCACGCCCAGCTACGTCTGTTGCAACCAAACAATCTGCATCACCCGAACGAAGTTGAGACAATGCAGCTTCACGTTGATCCTGTGACTTAGAGCCATGCATTGTGACTGTTCGCCATTTATTATAATTAAGTTCTTGCGCTAAATTTTCACAGTTTCGTTTAAAATTAACAAAAATGATAATTGGAGGTTTAAAGATACCGGAGTTAAGTATGGTTAATAATCGTTGTAATCTTCTCTCTTCATTTCCAATAAACTCAGTTCTTTGCTCAACTCTTTCAGTTGCTTGTCCCGTATTTCCAATAGTAACCACACCAGGAGAGCATAAATATTTTTCGGATAATCGCTCTATTGCACGAGGCCAAGTTGCAGTGTACATCATTGTCTGCCAAGATTTTCCTTTAAAATTCGACATGGATAAGCTGTCTGAGTTATTCTCTTGGCTAGGTAATGCATTTAATATTTTATTAACTTGTTCTTCAAATCCCAAATCTATCATTCTATCGGCCTCATCCATAACAACATATCGACATTGACTAAGAACAAGAACCTTACGTTCTAAAGTATCAAGGAGTCTGCCAGGAGTTGCAATAACAATTTCGGCACCTAAATTCAATTTATGTACCTGCTCTTCAATACTATGACCACCTACAATAGACATACAAGTAAATGCAAGTGGTTTCAAAAACTTTTTTGTCTCAGTCTCAATTTGTTGAGCTAGTTCACGTGTGGGTGCTAAAATAATAGCATAAGGACCATCGCGTTTGGTCAGTTCATTTAAGATTGGAAATTTCATTATTGACGCAAGTAATGGAATAACAAAACTGGCTGTTTTTCCAGACCCAGTTTCAGCAATACCTATAACATCTCTACCAGATAGTGCTATAGGTATAGCAGCTCTTTGAATCGGAGTTGGCTCTTTATATCCAAGTTTATGAACAATACTGAGTAATTCTTGGGGAATATCAGACTCTCCCCAAAACCTTATTGGATGTGGTATATTTCCTCCTTTTGTCAAAATATCAAAGTCTTCACGAAAAATGCGCCAATCCCGTTCTTTCATCTCACCCAAGGGTTTTTCAGACCAATGTAAATCATTATAATCAATCTTAGGCCTTTTACTTTTTCCAAAATTTAAATGGGATGTTAAATTTCTTTCTCGTTTTTCTGCTTTATTTTCTAGCTTTTCACGTCTTTCTGTTTTGCTTTTGAAAATATATAACGGATCATTTAAATCTAATGTATCGTCCTGATTATTCCACTCAAACTTAAATTTGGTTTCTCTTTTTTTTGACGGCTTTAATTTAGATCCCAAAGTTTTATCTATGTTTTGATTAGTTTGACCAACACCAGAGAGAACGTCATTAGATTCAGGATGCTGTTGTGGACTATTTGTAGATAGAGTTTTGTCTATATTATATGTAATTTTCGATCGCTCTTTTGCTAACTTATCGCGTTGTGCTTTCGAAAGAAAAACTGGAACTTTTTGGCGTTCACTTTCGTTTTTTTTTTTTTTAATAAGATCATTTATAGATATAGGTTTTGGTTTATTAGAAGGCATTGTGAATCAGCAATAATCGCAACCTGTCTAATATTTAACGAAAACTAAAAATAAAAACACACGAAAACAAATATTAAACCATCTGAAATATGATTTTTGATCTTATCTTGTTTTGACAAACTGTTAACTTTTTTTAAGCTCTAAAAGTATTCACTAATTGTTTATTGTTTACCTAAACTGGAATTGAAAATGATGTTAAGGACAGTGTTACATGGCTAATTGTATTACATTACATAGGTTTCAAATAAATGAAATCAACTTAAACGCCACCCTTGTCAACTTACCCTTCTTATAAAATTTCTAGTATTATCTTATTTTTTCATTATTTGACTCTTTATCTCTTTAAATTCCTTTCAATTGACTATTACCATGACTTTAACAGAGCCCTCACTTGATCATTTGTTAAATAATAAACCTTCTGTTAGCAATGTGACTTTTGAAGGTCAAGCGCTCACTGTTGATGGTATGTTTATTCTACTTTTAGTTTTTGTTTTAAAATCTAACCGGCATTAATTTAGATGTACTTGAAAACTTTGTATATCTTGAGAAAGCCGTTTCCAATTTTGATCCTAAGTATATGCTTCAAGTCTTACGAGGTTTACCTTCTCTTCGCAAGAATATAACTCCTACTGTTCTTTATAAAACAATTGAAACTGTGTATCCAAAATCAAACCCATCACGAGCAGTGCTTTTGAGTGCTATTGACGGTCATTTATCTGAAATACCTTTTGATGAATCGATGGATATTGACAAATCCGACACAAAAACAATTCTCCCTGAAATTGATATCTTTCTTCATTTGTTAGTTCAAACTTGGCTCTTGCACCAAAACGATCTTACTAAATTCAAAGACTTTAATGAAGAAACTGTTAAAAAGCTTGCTTCTTATAACCGTCGCAGTTTAGATTATTTGGCAGCTAAGGTTTGGTTTTATTATTCCTGGGGAAAGGAATTAAACAATGAACTT
The DNA here is from genome assembly GCF_902498895.1 of Magnusiomyces paraingens. NCBI lineage: Eukaryota > Fungi > Ascomycota > Dipodascomycetes > Dipodascales > Dipodascaceae > Magnusiomyces > Magnusiomyces paraingens. Next base: position 2,850,861 of record NW_022474070.1, read on the forward strand.
GAAGAAGCTAGACCCTTGTTATTAAACGCACTTCGTAGTGCCACTCTTCGGCATGATATGGAAACCCAAGCTTCTCTTATTACATTATTACTGAGAAGTTATCTTGCCACTCATCACGTTTCTCAGGCTGAAAATCTTGTTTCCAAAATCACATTTCCAGAGTCTGCTGCTAATGCACTTGTCGCTCGTTATTTTTATTACCTTGCAAAGATTAATGCCATAAAACTTGATTATTCAGCTGCCCATGAACATGTTACTGCTGCAATTCGAAAAGCTCCTCAAACGCCTCTTGCGGCAGGTTTTCTCCAAACAGCACAGAAATTGAATGTTGTTGTTGAGCTACTTATGGGTGTTATACCAGAAAAGTCGGTGTTTAAACAAGCTTTTTTGGAAAAACCACTACTTCCTTACTTTGATGTTGCTAAGGCTGTTAGAATTGGTGATATCATTCAGTTTAGTGAAACCATTAAAAAACATTCTGCATCTCTTAAAAAAGACGGTACTTATACATTAGTTCTTAGACTTAGACAGAATGTTATCAAAACGGGTATTAGAACAATCAGCTTATCCTATTCAAAAATTTCTTTGAAAGATATTTGCATCAAACTTCAATTGGATAGCGAAGAATCAACCGAACATATCATTGCTAAGGCTATTCGTGATGGTGTTATTGATGCTACTATTGATCACGAACACGGCTATATGCAGAGTAACGAAGTTTTAGATGTCTACTCAACACTGCAACCACAAGAAGCATTTCATGAGCGTATCAAGTTTTGCATTGCTCTCCATAACGACAGCGTTAAAGCTATGCGTTATGTTTTGAGCAACCACAACACCGATTTGAAAAATGCTGAACAGGCTAGAGAAAGGGAAAAGGAGCTTGCAAATGGATTACAGTCAAGTGATTTAGAGGATGACGACGGGAATTTTGATATTTGATATTTGATATTTGATATTTGATATTTGATATTTGATATTTGATATTTGATATTTGATATTTGATATTTGATATTTGATATTTGATATTTGATATTTGATATTTGATATTTGATATTTGATATTTGATATTTGATATTTGATATTTGATATTTGATATTTGATATTTGATATTTGATATTTGATATTTGATATTTGATATTTGATATTTGATATTTGATATTTGATATTTGATATTTGATATTTGATATTTGATATTGGTAATTTGATTTTTAATAATATATATTTGAATTTGAATTTGAATTTGAATTTGGGCTGAAATATGAATTTCATTATTGTATGAACTTCGCTAGATGAAGTTAATAGGCTTATTCTGTTCTTTTTTTGAAATATATATCATCAAAACTATGATTATAAAATAAAACCTGTGGTATCCACAACATTTTTTTCAAAAAAAAATAGTTTGTTCGGCTCATATGTAGAACCATAAAGGTCGAATGGTTTTAGTTAGATCTAATAAACTAAAATGGCTACGCTGTCAATTGTAAGAAGTTAAAAATGATGGTAATATATATAAAGAAGCCTTATTTAACCAAATGATCAAGCAACAAGAAATCTCCAAAACTTGCTTAAAACGTCGTTCAATTACTTAATAATGTCCTTGTTGATTTAAATGATGATACTCTTGACAAAGTGATTAATAATAACTAATGAAATTATGAGACATCTTTTAAACTTAGGTTAACATTAATCAGTTATTATTACAATAAATAATTAAGTATGATTGCTTACTAAGACAAACTAAAAAATACTTATTCAGTATTAGGTGTGTAATTCCATTATAATTTGGCGTATATGAACAATCATCTAGATTACCATTATTAAAGTAATGACAGAATCAATAAAAGATATATTAATATCAATAGAGCCTAATTCTAAAGATGAAACCATTTCAATTGATGAGTATGTTTGTTTATTTTATTATATGATTTTGCTGACCTGGTTTAAGACATTCTATATCTTTAGATCAGCTTATTTCATGGATATCCCAAGAAAAAGGATCTTTTGCAAATCTATCTGAGGACTCATTATTAGAAGAAATTGAAAGTTTACAAAAGAAAAAAGAAGCAAGTAATGATATGCCCATGCGATCTACAGTTATTGGCGATATAGGAACTGAATACTTTTCCAATCAAATATCTAATAAAAATCTACAAGTTATGGACGAGGAAAGTTTTGAAAAAGCTCGCCAAGATCTTCGTTTATTAATAGAAATAGCTCAAGGAGAATCTGCACTTTCACAAGATTTCATATCTCTTTTAATGTCTGGATTGAAACCTGCGTCTGGAACAACATCAATGTCACCATATTTAAGAGCAAATGTCCCAAATGGATCTTTAAATGCTGATAGTTCAAAGTCTATGATTAATGGAGATGATCCTCTTGTTTCTGCTGGTTGGAAGTTAGAATCGTTGGATAATGCTGCTAATGATTTAAAAGCAGCAGCTCAAAAGTTGAATGAAGAAACTTCAAAAGAAGTACTTTATTGGAAATCAATTTTAACTGTTGTTTCTAAAGGAGAAATTTTGTTCAAAATTAGAAAGGGTGATCTACGGGATTTAAGTATAAAATATGGATTTGATGATTGTAAGTTTTTATTTTTATTTTTATTCTTATTCTAAGTTACATCTAATAAAATTTCCTTTTTTATTTAGCTGGGTCCCAATATCAAGATAAAGGAATAGCAGTCTTGAAACGAGAAAATAAAGGGTCGTTGTCATTTCAAACAGAAGTTTCAAAGCGTACTAAAGTTGTTAAAGTAACTTTATTTCAAATTTTGGGTGGAGAGAGGATTAAAGTTGGAGTTTCTTCCTCAATTTGTGGAGTTGGTATATTATCTGAAGAAGAGGGAAATGTTGAAACAGATATCAAAAATGCTCGAAATCTTCTTTTTGAAGAAGAGCTATTTCATCAAATGACTATGGAAGCGCGGGGTCTTGCTTCACACAGAGTTCAAGTAGTCGATCATAAAATTATTATCAATTTATATGATGAGATTCTTGAAGTAGAATACACTGATATTAATAACACTAACTTGGATATCGGAAAATCTGTAAAATACTCAACCAGAGCTAATTATATATGTGCGGTTTTCCGAATACTGTTATCAAATCTTCATCGGCGAAATTTACAGAAACGACGTCAGTTACCGGTAAATATTATTACAAATGATTTATCAAAAAAATCTGGAGTGTATATTTTACAACCTTTAATAGCACACGTTCTTCATGAAAAGATTATGAAAAGAACCAGGAAAGCTCTTGAACTTTTGGTACAAACTTCATTGGGTGAAATTGACACGAGCAAACCAATTACAATAGAACAAGAGTCTGTAAGCCCACGAATATCGGGCTCTTTCCCGTCTACTAAAGCGTCTCCAAATAATACAGCAACTCGCAGTACACTATATTTAGGCAGACTTGCTGTTCAACCGGCATCTAACATCACTATTAGCATTCCAGAAAAGTTTGTTATAGTAGTGGCTGTTGGATCACCGCTACAATGGCACGCTCCACTTTACAGCGTTTTATCTTATCAATGGTCTTCTCCGGATAGGGTTATGTCAACAAGTGGCTTTCATGATTTGTCAGACTTGTCGGATTGGGTTAAATGGGTTTTTGATTACAGGCAGGGTAACTGAGAGTTTATTTCTCCCCACTTATTAAATTTCCTTTTAATAACACATAGACTCCGCTTCATTGTTACTTTTGTTTTTCATTTTCATTTAATTCTTATTCATATTCATATTCATATTCTTATTTATTATATATTTATAACTACCAATCGATTTTTTACCAAAATGTCTTTTATGAACTCGGGAGCAGAGTGTTCAAGTAGCCGAAACCCTCTTTCTCAGTTTACCAAGCATGCCTCGGATGATAAATCATTGCAACATGAAAGATTTGGCCCCTCTGGACAGGCATCTGCTTCTATGAGATCTTCAAATCAGTCAATAGCGGCGCAAGACAGACAACTTATGGATTCTTTTATGAAAAGTGAAGCAAATGGGCCCGTTATGGGTCATAGTTCTTTTCAGTTTGACCAAATGAACCATGAACTCATGAACATTCAACATCATCAAACTTCTTTAGGACTTGCAAAAAAAGACGGTTGGGCCGCAGATTTTACTGCTAAAGGTGTTTCTGGTCCTAGTATCACTCCTGATGTCTTAACTTCACAGCATGTTTCTAGATCTGTTATGGATAATGCTAGGTGGGGTGCTGAGTTTACTGCCGGAGGTCTTAATGATTCTGTAACTGGACCTCCGATAACAGGATTTCAAGGCTTTAATAATGCAGGCTTAGGATATATGCCTAGACATTTTGCTCCATCTATGATTTCAACTTCTGCTACTGTTACCCCTAAAAGTGATCGAATTGTTGAATTGGATAATAAAAATTGGGAGGAGCAGTTTCGTCAAGTAGAAGAAAGTGTCAATAATGTGGAAAAAAAGACGGCTGAAGTCTCTCATGAATCTTTGAAACAAAATTCAGATACTGAAGCAGTTGTTTCCGACTTTGATAATATTTGGGAAAACATTAGATCTCAGGTTTTAGATGCTAATGATGACTGGAATTTAGATAATTCATGGGATCGTGATTTTGATCAATTTGCAAGAAACAGGTCTGAATTTGGTGAATATGAGTTTGAGTCTAATAATCGTTATATTAACGATCCCGATCCTTTCCAAATTGGTGTTCAACTTATGGAATCTGGTGGAAACATTTCGGAAGCCGCATTAGCTTTTGAAGCTGCAGTTCAAAAGAATCCTGAGCACGCTGAAGCTTGGGGCCGCTTGGGAGCTTGCCAAGCTCAAAATGAAAAAGAGGATCCAGCAATACGGGCGCTTGAAAGATGTGTCACCCTGGACCCTAATAACCTTACCGCCTTAATGAATTTGGCGGTTTCATACGTTAATGAAAGCTATGATAATGCGGCTTACTCAACTTTAGAGAAATGGATTTCAACTAAATATCCTGATGTCGTTGATCAAGCACGTGCTCAAGAGCCTAAATTGGGCATTGAAGACAAGTATCACCTCCATGCTCGTGTGACTGAACTTTTCATTCGGGCAGCACAAATTTCCCCTGATGGCGCTAATATGGACGCTGATGTTCAAGACGGACTTGGTGTTCTCTTTTATGGAAATGAGGATTATGAAAAGGCTATTGACTGTTTTAACGCGGCGATTGCAGCTCGCCCTAATGATCCTTTACTTTGGAATCGTCTGGGCGCTACCTTAGCTAATTTTAACAAGAGTGAAGAAGCTATTGAAGCATATTCTAGAGCACTGCAGTTGCGGCCTTCTTTTGCAAGAGCAAGATATAATTTGGGTGTGTCATGCATAAATATTGGTTGTTATCACGAGGCTGCTCAACATTTACTTACTGCTCTATCAATGGATCATACACCCGAAGATCAAGCATTAGCAAATCAAAGTACAAATCTCTATGCAACTTTAAAAAGAGTTTTTTCTGCGATGGATCGCAAAGATTTAGAATCTAAAGTTGGCGTTGGAATGGATTTAAACACATTTCGTTCAGAGTTTGATTTTTAATATACATTCGAAGGGTTTCCATTTTCTGGATGAGCTTAGTTTTATTTTAAAATAACAATTGAATGTAGATTGTATATAACCAATTATTATATTTTTTGATAATCATCAATTTGTATATATAAGTTAAGGTTGACAATGAGCACAGTATTATCATAATTAGTAGGAGTTAACCCTTAAACATTATGTCATAATTATGACATAATAATGTTTAAGGGGAATAATAACACAATTATCATTGTGTCATCAAGATGGGCTTGATTTCTTCGTAATCAATTCATTACAATATTTTGTAATCTACACTTAAATGTAATAAAAAAGAAACACGTACTAAGATAATAATAATAATGTATCTCTGCATAATTTCAAGCTTCATCGATTTTTTTTTACCCCTTAACACCGAAAAGATAATAAAGAGATTTCTGTGATTGATTCTTCTACCAAAACCAACTAAAATGCCAAAAGACAACGACCGGCAAAGTTTCTGGGCACCATGGGGATCCTCTTCTTCATGGCATCCGAAGTCATCAACTTCGTATTGGTCAAGAAAAGGCAAAGGCGTTTCTCCCTCCGGAGGGAAGTTAAAAGTTTTCATCTACAAAACTTCTCAATTATTTGAATATTTAACCACATCTTCAATTAGTTTTCTTAACCGACGAAAGTTTTTTGTTTTGCTTTTTACTGTGATTGCATTACTTTCTCTTTTCACATCTGTCCCATTTTTACCACATTACAGATGGGGATCAGGAAAATATGTCATTATTCTTGCCGCAAATCAAGGAGGAGGAGTAATGCAATGGAAGGGTGCTAGGGAATGGTCTATTGAGAGGTCAAGCATTGCAAATAAAAAGGCTTATGCTGCACGACATGGTTATCATCTTGCTATAAAAGATATGTCATCTAAAAAGAGATACGCTCATGAATGGAGAGAATCTTGGGAAAAAGTTGACATTATCAAACAGACTATGCGCCAGTTTCCGGATGCAGAATGGTTTTGGTGGCTTGACCTTCACACTTACATTATGGAACCTCAAATTAGTCTTGATCAAAAAATTTTTAGAAAGCTTGAAAATAACACCTACCACGATGTTTCATATTTTAACCCTCTTAACATTCCTGTTAATATACCTTATGTTGATTACAATCAACCAATTGATCTTATCATTACGCAGGATTGTGGTGGATTTAATCTTGGTTCATTTTTTATTCGCAGAAGTGAATGGTCGGAGAAGCTCTTAGATATTTGGTGGGATCCTGTGTTTTATGAACAAAAGCATATGGAATGGGAACATAAAGAACAAGATGCTTTAGAGTATCTATATACAAACGAAGCATGGATTCGTGGTAGAGTTGCATTCATGCCGCTTCGGGCGTTTAACGCGTTCCCTCCTGGTGCTTGCTCTGATATGGCTGATGATAAACGACTATTCTATAGCGATGCTGATCGTGACTTTGTTGTTAACATGGCTGGGTGTGAATGGGGCCGTGATTGTTGGGGTGAAATGGAACATTACAAAGCCTTGAGCCGAAAATTACATAAAAAGAAATTTTTCTTCTTCTTTTAACATTTATCACTAGACAAAAAATAATACATTTTTATTTCTTTTGTGAGAAATATAATATGAAATAAAGGATTATCGCTGAGAGCGCAGGAATTGTTAGGTTATCATCAATTTCGTAGATGTCAATAGCTTCAGATATTGCTCCAATTAATCCACAAATTAAGACTAACAAGGAGAACGGAATGAATGAAGTTTCGGGTGTCCAAAAAATGTCGCCAGGTAAATTATTGTAGTTATACTTCGGAATAAAGTATTTATAAAGCAGCACGGCAGAAATAACACCTGTAGCAAATGCCGCTAAAGAACCTGCAAGTGACTTTCCATTTCCAATTTTAGGAGTAAGATGACCATATGCTCTCCCAAAAGTAGATGCTGCAGTGTCTGCCCACGATAAAAGTAAGAGAGAAATCAATGAAACATCTTTAGGAAAGAAGGAGAATACAAAAATAAGTCCAATAAGGTAAAATATGACACCATTATAACTATTGATTTCTTTTTGTCTCATCAAAGGTCCCAAAACCGATATATATATTTCATTAAATGCAGGCCATCGAAAACGGATCAAATCAGATGATAAAACAATTACCAAAATAGCCATAAGAATGGGAGTTACTTGTGAAAACTGAATTCCAACTGCGTATAGCCATAGAGTTAAAAATCCTATTGAGGAGTGAAAAACCTTTCTAGGGATCTCATTCTTGTGAATAAAAGATCCAAAACGTATGTGTGAAGGGATGGTAATAGGTTTCGATATATTATTCTTTAATTTGGAGTTCTCTCTTAGACTAGAGTTTTCCGAAATATAGGTAGAAGAACACGAAAATGAAGATGAAGATGAAGATGATATAGTTGAAGTTTCAGAATCTATAAGTTGATGATTTAAAGATTTTTGCGTATTAGTATGAGGAGTCAATGTAATTTCATCGTCTTCAAATTTTTTGACCTCGTAATTACGGTCAGAAAGTTTTTGTATTGATTTAGTCGAATTTAACATAACTTGAAGGCATAAATTATAAAAATAATCAGTTCTTTTTTCCAAAAAAAAAAAAGACTTCTTTCAGTGGTGAAGTTATGATGTTTAAAAGAGAAAGAAAAACTTTCATAAAGTAGATAGATTTGTTTATTTCGTTAAATTTTCATGTGAATATAACACGTGATGCAATCACAAAGTAGTGTGCCGGTACCCTATAATTCACGGTGTCGATCGGTTAATTTGCACCAATTAGCAACAATAATTTTTGATATTAAAAATAATTTTAATAAATTAATTTACGTCATTAATAATAAATTTAAAAAAAAAATTTAAAAAAACATATAACTATCGGTATTCGGGTTTGAATCTTAAATACCGGTTCGGTCCTGATTTTTTTTCCACTTGTACAAAAAAATACCCGTTTGTGTTTTGTATTATGGGTTAGGAACGGTACGTAAACTTAAGTGGGGAAACGACAAAATTCCCGAATGATTTCCGGATACTTTGCGGGGAGATTTACAGTTAACCCCACAATTCCAAGTTATAAAAGGCCAACAAAAATGCATAGAAATTTTTTAAATTAACCTTGTTTTTTATATGAATCCTTACAGGACTTTTCAAAAAAATACCAATATGCTGAAACTTAAAAATAGAGGTATATTAAACGTTTTCAAAATATCACCTCAATTGAGACCATTTAGCTCAATTTCTCAAAATTTTGTTAAAATTGTTGATGTTTCCCCACGCGATGGCCTTCAAAATGAATCCACTATAGTGCCAACATCAGTTAAACTTGAGCTTATTGATAGACTTACTAAAGCTAACATCCCTTCAATCGAAATAACTTCCTTTGTATCCCCGAAATGGGTACCTCAAATGGCTGATGCCAAAGATATTTTGCGATTTGTATCGTCAAAATATGAAGGGAATGGAACTTCCTATCCAATTCTTATACCTAACACTAAAGGGCTAGAAAGGGCTCTTGAAACAGGTATAGCTATTAAAGAAATAGCAATTTTTGGTGCAGCCTCCGAAGGGTTTAGTAAGAAAAATACAAACACGAGCGTTAACGAAGGAATAAGAATCCTAAAAGAGGTTGCAGATCTAGCTCATTCAAATGGAATTAAAGTCAGAGGGTATCTTTCGACTGTAATTGGATGTCCATATGATGGACCAACAGATCCAAAAAAAGTTGCAGATTTGTCTCAACGTTATTTGGAAGAGATTGGATGTTATGAGCTTTCTCTTGGTGATACCATTGGAGTGGGAACTGTCAAAACTACAGAAAAAATGTTAATGGAAGTTTTCAAAAAAGTTGCACCATCAAAAATTGCGATTCATGCACATGATACTTATGGTCAAGGTGTTGCTAATGTATTAAAGGCTGTAGAAATGGGTGTACGAGTGGTAGACGCAAGTGTGGGCGGTTTAGGTGGATGTCCTTACGCACAAGGAGCAACTGGAAACGTTTCAACAGAAGATATCGTGTATTCCCTACATAATTCTGGTTACCAAACTGGAATTGATTTGGATTTTCTTTCAAAAACTGGTGAATGGATATCTACAACAATAGGTCGATCAAACGGATCTAGGGCTGGTAAAGCAATAGCTTCAAAGCTTTAAATGATTTATCACGTGCTCAATATTTAGAATATTTAATTGAATTCCAAAATAATTTAAACATTTGTGTTACATAAGCTTAAATATAATTTAAAATATTGTGTGAAATGTAAACAAAAAAACTTAAGCTCCAACACTAATATCAAAAATGAAAGGAAACATGGAATTAAAACTTCACCTTTCTCACGATGATGTACGTTTTCTTCGAAACAAGATAATTGAAGCTGCTGATTTGAAAATTAAAGTTCATTTACCATTTCAAACTGAATTCGAAAAAGGAGAATTTCAGAAATTAGATGATCCCATGAGAAGTCAAGTTCAAGAACTCGTTCATCAATTTATTTATGAATCACTTGAAATTTCTCGGTATGGCTTAGTTGTCGATGGAAGAGATATTAGTGGAAAATCAAGTACTCTTGCCGAAACCTTGAAACAGATGGAAAATAATGATGTTGAGCCTTTTAATCAAGAACTAAATGATGATCTTAGGGAAGCTTATGCTCTTGTTGATGAGCTTACTTTAGACATTTCTAATCTTAGGCAAAAATTTCCAAACGAGATTTTGAAAATATTCACCAACTCTACTATAAGTTTAGGACAATTTAACGATAAAAATGACTTAAAAAATCTATTGAATTTTACAAGAGATGAAAAAATCATTCAACAAAACATTAAACATTTGCAAGAAGAATACTACAAAGTTTTGGGAGAAATCGAAAATTTGAAAAAATCTGAAATACCTAAAGCAAGTCTTCATACAGAAAGATTAGAGAAAATTCTGGATTTTTTTAAGCAGTAACTAATTAGTTATAAGTTAAATACATTAATCCTCCTTAACACCACTGGCACCAGCGGTTTCTGCTGCAGAAACTGCTTTTTTATCAACTTTGGCTTCGCCTTGAGCCGCCCCAAAAAGCGAAGCAGTCTTAAAAGGTCTCTTCAGATCACCAATTGCAGGCTTTCCAAAAACATGAATCTTAACAATGTTTTGTTCAAATGCACTTTTAAGGGGAAGAATAGCCTGGATAACCAATGGATTGGTGTATTTCATATAAATATGCATGAAAGCAACCATAGCCATCCCTGAAAAAACACTTCTGATGGCACTTTGAACTTGTTGCAGATCGTATTCTTTGATAGTGGTTGTAACAAGTTTTTCCTCTTGTTGTTGAAACGCATTAGCTGGCTGGACATACTTAAGAGTTGTTAAATCATTCTTCTTATTGATAATAGATTTGGTGTACAAGTAAAGTCCAAATATGATAACGTTGGAAAGAATATAAATACCGCGAGCAATATTAAGAACATTTTCGTCTTCAAAAGGTATTTTCTTGGAAAGTTGGGTCAGCCCCAACATGATGACCAGATTTGAAATAGCTGGATTGACCATGTTTTAAAAAATTAACTAAACTGATGGTGATTATAATAATAATAATAATTATAATAATAATAATAATAATGATTATGAGAGAAAATGATAAATTCCAGTTGATTTAATAAATATAATGTGACATTAAAAGGGAGAAGAAAAGAATCAAGGACAAGAATTTGTCTTTGAAAGAACACGTCAAAACATATATTTTTCAGTGATGATTGCTTATTAAGCAGATGCGATTTCTTTTTTCTTGCATCCTCCACTGAATTTTATTTAAGTTTACGGAAAACAAAAAATGTTGCAATCAAAATAGCCGAAAAAATAGTAATTACTTGAGTTGCCCACCATAGGTGTTGAACATGGAAAGGACAAAGTCGGTAGTTAAACATCCATTGATTTTTTTGATCTATCGATGCTGAAAGTAAACCAGCATTACCTCCAAATTCGCCCATCATACTTCGAACAGTAGCTTCAAGGATTTTAGGACCAATTATAGTACTCTTCGTAACCCTATAACCACTTTTTGAATTTATAATGATCCATTCAGTTTTATTGTGCTCATATTCTATGACACAACCATCGTGATCGTGCCCCGTAAGAATTACTCCTCCATATTCTAAATTGAAAACACATTCCAGAACCATTTTAGTGCTTTCTTGCGAAAGTTGATTTTGTTCTTTTAGCACATTCCTATACTCGCTGCCGTAATAATTGAATAACGGGCCATCTTTGCATATTCCGGATTCTTTATACATAGGAACATGTGTTAATAGTATAGTAGGACCCTTGTATTCCTCTTTTTTTAATGAATGGAGAAATTTTAAAGTTTGATCGTAGTAAATATTTTCCCATCCCGGTCCATCAATTGCCAATGAGTTTAAGACCACAATTCGATATCCCTCTGGGTAATAATTCACAAAGTTGACAGAGCCATACAGCTTTTCAAATCGATCAACTCGTTCTTTAGTCATTTCACCAGCATATCCAATATCGTGATTTCCACAAATATTAAAAAAATGTGTGTTTTTCAAAAGAATGTCTTTTCTAAAAATTTTCTTAGAGAACCTTTGTTCTCGTTCATAAAATTCCTTATTAGATATCCACTGGGAGGAAATTAAATCTCCCATAATAGAAACATGTGTAGGCTCAAGAAACTGAACTAAGACTTTATATATATGTGCAAGATAGTAGTCATTCCCCCAAATGTCAATCTTTGTTCTTAAAGAAGAAGCAGAATTAACACCTCTTATTTGAGGGTCTCCAAAAGCAACTAAACGAACGAGGTCCTTATCATCCTTCCAATAGCAAGAGCTTGGTTTGAATCGATAATATTGATAGATATAACAATTCAAAATAATAGCTACAAATGTAACTATTATGGTTATATTTTTAAAAAATGAAAAGATTGTTGTTTTAACATTCATTTTTATTTATTGCCTTGCCAGCGAAAACCGATCATAAGATGTTTATGTAACGTATATTGGGACATCCGTTACATTCCACGTACAGTACAAAATATATATAGTAAATTTAAATTTAAATGTGCTTAATTTATTTAATATTTGCAAATGAGCTAAAAAGTATCATTCTAAATTTGTGTAAAAATTTTTATATGCAGAATGTAAATCAAATAAAAACTGACGAGCCTGCTCATCAGTTATTTCTTCATCGACTTTTAAGCCATTCAATGTAATAAGCCATTGAACTAACGTCCCTTTTCCTGTAAAGTCTTTCCCATCGATGGTAATTCTATTAAGACTAGTTACCAACTCACTTAACAAAGGATGGAGCTGATCTTTTGCTCTGTATTTCAACCTAACAGCATCCATACATGTAATAAAATTCCCAGTAATTTCAGCTATAGATTTGGCACCACCCTTCATTTTGCCACCTGACAGATCATTACCAGAATTTTTATTAAAATCAATATCCGATACTTGTGTTTGAATTGCAGTATTAGCAGTAGACACTGTTTCGCCAAAAGTTACTGGGATACCGACTTTTAATCTTTCAATTCCTAATACATACTCTAGTCCAAAACGGTCTTTAAATTTTTCTAACGAGCCAAACTCTTTATTAACAGCTTCGTTTTTCAGCATTGCATTATACTGTGCAATAAGTCTTAAGCAGGTAGGTGTATACTCATTATGGTCGATTGAATCCCTTAAGAAAGCTTTTTCTAAAAAATCAAGTGTTACGATTATTGCGTATATTTCTGCTAACGATTCATATAATTCTCTTTGTTTGGCATTTATGTAGAGCTTTATTTCTTGATCAAGAATTCCATCATTTCTTTGAGACCTACTAAGACTACCCCCAGAATATGTTGTTGGTGCGTAAGGTGGTGGAACTTCCATTTTGTTCGATAAAGCAAAAAGCAAAAAGCAAAAAGCAAAAAGCAAAAAGCAAAAAGCAAAAAGCAAAAAGCAAAAAAATGAAATATGAAATATGAAATATGAAATATGAAATATGAAAAATAAAAAATAAAAAATAAAAAAATAAAAAAATAAAAAAATAAAAACCCAAACTTTATTAATTTTAAAAATCAATGTAAGCCCTTAATGATGTTCCAAATTTTCTCTAATAATAAGATTTTGTTTTTAATATAACAATATGTTTATTTTATTATGATTGTTTGGATAATGTTTATAAACCCTTACCCATATATATACACTATTAAAATTAAAACGTCGTGATAGAAATATTTCCTTTTTTGTCGAAATTTCCGTAAATAAACCAATCATATTCCTTAAATTTGAAGTTTTTGGCCCAAATAGGAACTTGTTTGATCAGATGTGCGGTTCAAATCCTTTTTTTTATGTAACAATAAATTTACTATGGGAAATTTGAATTTTTCCTATGTTTTTTTTTAACAGTGGCGCGTGCGCGCGCCCATTATAATTAATTAATTAATAAATCGGAATGTGTGGAACAATTCACAAAGGATCGATAAGGATTTAGAAGAAAGTACAGAATTATGTAGCTATTTATACTATTTGAAGTTGGTTACTGAAGTCCGGGTAAGTGGTTCTTGGTTATCTACGGGGTTCCGGTAACCATACTCCTACAGAATGCTTATTTTGGTCTTTAATTGGTAATGGGGCGAATGAAAAATAATTTTTCTCCTTTACATTTCACAAAAAAAAAATTGGTTTTCTTCTAAGCATCCCTATTAGAGTATGCTTACCCTATAAAAAAAACTGGCCCGAAAAATATTATTTCGCTCAAATAGGAAACAGAAGCCAGCACGAAATAGAAGCCAGAAACGAAATTATTCTTAGCTAAACAAATAAGCCTGCACTGTTGAAAATACGTGGGAGGGAAATGGGAAATGTCCCTAACAAAATGGCCGATTTCTTATAAATCTGCCAGAAAATTTGATTTTTATCTCCTCCTCGTCCTAATTCGATCATAAAAAATTACCATCTTGGGAATTCTTTGATAATCATCAACACAAACATTACTAAGATTGATCCAATTCTTACTAAAATCTAGCACAATCCTGACTAATTTATCACGTGAAACTTTTCCATTTTCCTACCCATTTATTTTCAAGTGTGCTGCCTGTAAATTTTGTATTGTTCTACAAAGAAAAATAAATGGGTAAAATTACCCTACTTGTTCATCAAGTTAACTATGGATATTTCTTCACATAGACATGACCAAGCTTATCAAGTCATCAAAAATGAATTAAAAACAATATTCAAAACAATCTATAAGGAAATTACAGAAGCTATTAAAGACCTATTTGATCTTCTGTTTTAAAATCATGAAGTTTTTACACTGGATACCCATGTATATTAATTTCAAGATGGAGAGTGATTGCAAGAAGAGATAGAACAACGTCCGACAAATCTCAACCGGTTTTCCAGGATGCCTGAATCTTTATTTGTATTCATCTGCAATATCAAACCTATAAAATATCAAAGCAATTTTTTATCAATCTATTTAAATTATCAACTTTTGATTTTCTACCCATCTTGTGTTGTGGTTAAAGGGCCTACAAGATTGAGACAATTAGGTGATTTTTGAAATGAGATCAGGGTTAGGTTCTTGAATTTATATTTGATCCTGCCTTTTTTTTTTCTAGCCTAAAGCAAAGACTAATCGGGCGAAAACGTGACTTTTTCGGACCAGTTTTTTTTATAGGGTAAGCATACTCTATTTATAATTGCCACCAGCACTATTACTTAATTGCGAATAGCTGTAATATTTAATTACAAATAGCAGGAATACTTAATTGCAAATAATAGTAGCACGGGTAACTTGTATTTACACACTTGAAAATAAATGGGTGGGAAAATGGAAAGGTTTCACGTGACAAATTAGTCTGGATTGTGTTGGTTTTTAGTAAGAATTGAATCAATCTTAGTAATGTTTGTGTGGATGATTATCAAAGAATTCCCAAGATGGTAATTTTTTATGATCGAATTAGGACGAGGAGGAGATAAAAATCAAAATTTCTTGCAGATTTATAAGAAATCGGCCATTTTGTTAGGGGCATTTCCCATTTCCCTCCCACGTATTTTCAACAGTGTTAGTATTGCCAGATTTTTTTTTTCACAAATTTACTATAAGGTATACTTTTTCCGAGTTTGATTTACTTTTATTAAGCCAGCCAACCGGTCATTATTTTTATGCTTATGTATATTCTCAATCGAGAAAGATCATAAGTCAATTTAACGGTGAGCAAAATCCGCTCATGGAAATGACTTGCAATTGTAATAAACTCTCCAAAAAACTGTTAAGATTGATAAATGAATATTCTCATTTGCTTTATGAATATGATAGAGAAAAACATCATAAGACAGAAACAAGAATTGTGACTATATTTTTATCAAAAAGTGTCAGTATCTTAACTATTTAAATCGGTTAATTTAAAGATAAAAAGTGGTTAATGGTTAAACAGTAAGAAACTAATTAGTTGAATATATAAACATTGAACAAATTCTCCAAAAATTATTACATAAATATTAATCACAATCTATAACGCAAGGGAGTTTTTCCGTTTTAAAGTAAAAGCATATTAATAAATTACTATTATTCTTTATTGACTGAATTGAAAAGAATTTTTAAAAGCGAAAAATAAACATTTAAGAAAAAGCAATCAATCCACTGAGCATAAAAGAAAATAACCCAAACCCATAGGAATTAATAGAAGCCATGGCTTTAGAAGTTGAAGTTGATGCGAGACCAGTACTGGTAGAGGGCTCAATGGACGATGTGGGTGACGTAGAAGGTAATGTGTTGGAAGCAGAAACAGAATCTGAATCAGATGAATTAGTTTGGGTGTCATTAATCGAAAGACCTGCTGGACTGTTAATCTGGTTATCTTCAGAAAATTCGACTGTTATGTTAGAAATGGTATTGCCATTAATGTTGTAAATCTTGTAGGTACTTGTATTGTTAGATAAATCAACAATTTTCCCAATATTATTATTCCCCCCACCATTCTTAAGCATAGATGAATCAGGACAGGCGGGTAAAACAAATGAAGCGTTGAAATTAGCGTTTAAATCCGTAATTGTTTTAGAATAACTGCTATTACAAACAGGACGAGAGGTATCAGGAACGTCTGATTCATACTCTGTTTTCCAAACAATTTTATTATATGCGGCCTGTAGGTTTGCGTAGTCTTGATCAATTCTGATTGAACCATCGTCTCGAATCTCAACAAGTCCGTAATCATTTTCCTGCTGGGAGTATTCATAAACTAAACCACCAGAAAATACTGTCGACAAATTAGCATAGAGACCATCATAAACCTCATCAAAGCTACGAGGGCTATTAACATTGCAACCGTATTCTGAAAGGAAAATTGGAATTGAAGTCGTTTTAAAAGTCTCTAAAAGTGTTCCATAACCCGAAGATTGCCAATCATCCCTACCAGAACACCACTCATATGAATTTAAACCATAAAAATCGGCAGCTGATGAGTCGTTTCCATTTTGACATTCCAGATACATTAACATTACATCGCGCAAGTCTTTGTCATCAGCAGCAGAATATCCAACTGGAATTGTACGATTAGCATGTAACTTAATATAATCTTTTAAATCTCGAATAATAGCACGAACATATGGTGGAGACAGTTTTGCAGAAGCCGCATCATTCACAACTTCATTTCCAGCAAAAAAACCCAACAAATTAGGATATCCTTTAAATGCATCCACAATTCCAAAAATATGATTGAGATAATCCGAGTTATATGAGTCAGCTGGATGTAAACGGGCTAAACTTTGAAATGGGTTGTTAACATCAAGAATGACATAAATTCTAAATTATTAATTAATAATTATAAGTCAGTAAATTTTGTTTGGTTCTTGCAATAGCGTATAGTGTATACGTACCCTGCTGCGTTAAGAATAGACATGGATTCGTCATGATTAATCCAGGGGTTTAATGAGTAAACCCGAATGGTGTTAATACCCAATTGTTTAAAAAGATAGGTATCTCTTAAAATCTGATCAGGATCAGAAAGAACATCCGAGTCACCGTTGGGGTCATATCCTGATGAGCCTCCAGGTTGATAGTCTAACCCAATAATTTGCACAACCTCCCCTTCATCTGAAGCATTAGTTGAAGGTCGGATAAACCTAAAATTTTTAACTTCAATGGGAATGAGTGCAAATACCAAAGGTAAAAGTATTTGCAATGTTATTAAAGATTTAAAATGCATATTTTTTTGTTTTAATATGAATATCGATTTTCTTATGGGATTTGAATATTGATATCTAACTGAGGAGATAAATTGGTATTTAAATAAAATAAGGGGTTGACAAATTACAAATATCTACATTCCATAAACAAACTGAGCCCTCAATAGAGCCGTATTCATTTAAAAACAACAAACAACAAACAACAAACAAAAAAAACAAAAAAAAACAAACAAAAATAAAAAAATACACAACATTTTTTTATTTCCCATAATTTATACTCAAGTGTGATTTAATTAATATTCATGACGTCACATCAAATTAGAATTGGATCAAGAATATCTTATGATCAAGAATCATGCACTGTTCGTTTCATTGGGAAAATTCCACAATGGTCAGTTTTAGCATATGGAGTGGAATGGGATAATATTAGAAAAGGAAAACACGATGGGATTCTAGAAGGTGTTCAATACTTTCAGTGCCAGCAACCTGGAGCTGGGTCTTTTGTAAAGAGCACCAAAAAAACTGATTCTTCATTTGAGTTTATTAATGCATTAAAAAATAAATATCAAGAAACCAATGGAGAGATCCCTCTTATTCAAGTCAGCGGTTCTAAAGTCATTGAAAATTACGGAACAGAAAAGATAAATGCTAAAATTTCAAATCTAGAACTTCTGTCTACAGTTAGCCTGGATCACAGATATATCCAAGATCAGAATATTCCATTATCACAACAACTAAAGCTGTCAAGCGATAAATTAACAAATGTTTCTATTTTAGATCTTTCATACAATTTGATTTCTTCAATCAATTCTGTGGCAAACCTTTGCCAAGGGTTGCCTAGTATTAAAGAATTGATTCTTAACGGTAACAGATTCATGAAAGGTTTATCAACAGATTTTGTCTGCCCTCAACTAAAATCATTAGCTCTTTCCAACTCCTTTCTTGATTCATCCGAATTTGATTCATGGTCTAAATTATTTCCAAATATCATTGAACTTGTTGTACCCTATAATAATTACAGTAACGGAGATTTAAATTTCTCCACTTTTTCAAATGTTTTTCGATTAGATTTATCTTACAACTGTATCAAGATTATGCCATCATCGTTTGAACTTCCTCCAAAGTTACAGATTTTATGTTTAGCCCATAATAATATCTGCAAAATCAGTGATTCTTTAACTGAATTGAAAAATCTTGATGTTTCATATAATAAAATTACTGAATGGGACATTTATGACCAACTAGGAGATTTATATCCATCAATCACTGAACTTAGAATAAGGGGAAATTACGTATGTTTTTGTGATGATGATGATGTTTTTGACTCAATATGCCTTGCAAGGTGGGCTGGTGAATATGGGTTGAAAAAAATAAATGGAGTAAAATATAGTGAGAAAGAAACGTTCGATTCAGAAATTTTTTTTATGGGAATGGTTTCTTCACAAAAAATACCATACGATATGACTTCAAAACATTGGAACCATCTTCTCAACAAACATAAAGTATTTCCTTTCCAAACACAGTTTATCGAAGCTGGGAAGTCTTCCTCACGAATCATAATAGTATTTGTTCAAATAAACAAAAACAATATCAAGAAAATTCGAGTTTTAAAAACCGATTCAATTCAAAAAATCAAAGGAAATGTTTTAAGGAAATGTAAAATATACGACTCAGATTCATTTCAGTTTACTTTAAGTTATTATGACAAAGTTTTGAATAAGAAATATATGATGAATGATGATTATCAAACTCTCGAATATTATAGTATAGAAAATAATGACATGTTGTACGTCGAAAAGTTAAACTGAATCTTTAAGACCCCACAAACCATCGCCCAAATATGTGATGAGATCTACACCAATGCCCTTGTTTACTGATTTAATCTCTTCAGTAGACATTGTCAATCGCCCGATTGCTAACGCATTTTCTTTTCCTTCAGCATAAACTGCTACAACCTGACCTTTATCAAGGCCAGGGCTTTCTGGTAATTGTGCACCTTTAGAAGTAAGTCCAGGGCACATTATATTGGCACCCCCAAGAATGAACTTTATAGCACCACGATCAACTCTTACAGAAGGAAGAATTTCGGGATCTAAAAAAAGCTATTAATAAATAAATTTCAATATTAAAAATTTGACTTACATTTATGGACCAAGTTTAAAGTAGGAATAATATCGTCGGTGTCATGCTGAGTGAATAATACTTCGGGGCCTACAGAATAGAGGTAAATTCTATCAGAACTTTTTTTTTTTAAAAAATGTTAGGTCCGGTATTGAATCCCTCTTAATAAAACTTACCATTTGATTTGAGTTAATTGACTTTTTTTTGGGACGATTTCATCAGCTAAATGTTCAAACCCTGGAAACTGTTCACTAACCCTAGTTTTTAAGGTCCTTTGAACAGAAGATTTTATATTTGAACGAGAGTTTATATCTTCTCTTGAAAATCTATCTCAAATTTCCTGTTAATATGACTTAAGTTGTTAACATTTCTTATCATACTTTTTGAACATATTTTACTCTATTTGTTAGTATCTCAAAACGTATTAAATTAATATATATATTTTTTTAGGGGTTTGTAGAATGCAGGACACTAAAAATGAGTGCTGTACATTATTATATAATAATGACAAATGATTTACAATTAGCTAATTTGTTTTGTTAGGCTAAAAACTTTTTAAAAATAAAAACAACTTTCCCACCCCCTTTTTTATTTTTATTTTTATTTTTGTTTTTTTCATATTTTTGTCACCTCCACTACCACTTTCACCATAATTGTAATTTGCCCAACGCCACGCATATTATTTCATTTTGTGATTCTTTTGCTAGCACTTTTATTTTATAAACAATTTATTTATAAGATTTAATGTTTTTATATTTTATATCTTGAAGCTACACCAGTATTCTTAATCAGTATTTGCCACAACAGTTCTAATAAATAACTTGGTGCTGTGGCTCCAATTAAATTATTAATTTTTAACAACGCGTTACATTATAATTAAAATCCCACTTTTCTGTTAGAAACATTCATTAGAGATGAGCTACCAGCAACAACCTCGCATAATGCCGCCCCCTGGACAGCGATTGCTAGATTTGTTTGATGATATCAAGGCAGTGTTTGAAACTGTTAATACTGAGGCCTCTGTTTATCGAATGCACAAAGATGAGTTTGATATGAAATGTATGTATATATGGATATATCGATATTTGGATCTCTTCTAATTTTTTATATAAGTCAATCAACAAACTGCGGAAATGCAACAGATAAGGCAAACTGTTTTGGATTTGGAAATGACTCATAGAAAGATGAAAGAACGATATGAAGAAGAGATTACCCGTTTAAAAAGAGAACTGGAAAACCGAGGACCTCAGCAACTTCCACCTCAGGCTGGACCAATTGGTTCGTCTCAACCCCAGCCTAGTCCCCGTCAAAATTTGACTGGGGGTCCAGGTGCAGACCAACAACCTCAACCACCCAACCTGACAAGATCCAGCAGTAACAACTTTAATGGACTAATGCCTGGTTCGAATAATATGCCACTTCCTCAACAGCAGCCCCCACCTCCACCACAGCAACAGCCTCTTCAACAGCCTCCTCAGCAACAACAACCTCAGCTGACTTCCCAAGGGCCTTTACCTGCCCAGGGGTCTGGTCCTGGAACATATCCAGGATATCCTTCTAATGTATATCCTAATCCCAGCAGCACACCGGCTAATGGACCTCCACCACCCAGCACTTCGTCTCAACTTCCTGGAGTTCCTTCAGCAACAACACCTAGTGCTCAAAATCCAATTCTTTCTCCTGGTTCAAAAAAACGTACCGAAAATGGTACCAATGGGCCTTCAAGTTCAACTCCAACAGCAACGAGTTCGAACAATACAGCAAATACAACAACTTCAGCAATTACACCATCTTCTACACCTGCTATTGCATCAAATACGTCTACTAGTAATTCAGGATCCAATGGTTTTGTTGGAACCCAGCTTTCACAAACTTCCGTTCCAACCCCTCAAACACAAAGCCAACTTCAAAAAAAGGCTGAGGAGCTTGGAAATATCTTTGGGGATATTGAGAGAATAAGACCTGAGTTTAAAAAACAAAAAGATGATTGGACTGTAGTTTATAATGACAGGGCTCCTCGAATTCTTGATGTCGACTTGGTTCATAGTCTTGAACATAATTCGGTCGTATGCTGTGTTAGATTTTCTAGTGACGGCCGTTTTGTCGCTACGGGATGCAATAGAATTGCACAAATTTTCGATGTTCAAACTGGTGAACGTGTTGCTCTTTTAGAAGATAAAAGGGCTGAACGTGATGGAGATTTATATATTCGTTCAGTTTGCTTTTCTCCCGATGGAAAATACCTGGCAACTGGTGCAGAAGATAAACTAATTCGTGTTTGGGATATCCACTCTCAAGCTATTAGATATGTATTTTCTGGTCACGAGCAAGATATTTATTCGTTAGACTTTTCTCGTAATGGTCGTCACATTGCTTCTGGTTCTGGAGATCGTACAGTGAGAATGTGGGATATGGAAACAGGACAATGTGTTTTGACGTTAAGCATCACTGACGGTGTCACCACTGTTGCGATCTCTCCAGATGGAAAATACATTGCCGCGGGAAGTTTGGATAAAACTGTTAGAGTTTGGGATACTTCAACTGGATTTTTAGTTGAACGCCTTGATGCACCTGATGGACATAAAGATTCTGTTTATAGCGTTGCCTTTACACCCGATGGAAAGGATTTGGTATCTGGGTCTTTGGACAAAACCATTAAATTGTGGGAGCTACAAACTCCAAGGAATGAACAATCTACAAACAAATCCGGAGTCTGTAAGAGAACTTTCATTGGGCATAAAGATTTTGTTTTATCTGTCGCTTCTACTCCTGATAGTCGATGGATTTTGTCTGGTTCCAAAGATCGGGGAGTCCAATTCTGGGATCCTCAAACAGCTCAGGTTCAGTTAATGCTGCAGGGACATAAAAATAGTGTTATCAGCGTTGCTCCGAGCCCAAGTGGTACTCTTTTTGCTACTGGAAGTGGTGATTGTAAGGCCAGAATTTGGAAATACGAGGACATCTCTAGAGTGTAGTTACATTTTTAAGTTACAAAGAAGGTTGTAAAATTCATTATATTTTCTTCGGAAGCATTTGTCCTTCATTCCGTTTTGCTTTTGCATTTGCCCGGAAAAATTTTGTAAGTATAAACATGCGCCCACTTGAATAAAAATTTTTTCTTTCGCAAAATTCGGCATGAAAATCCTGTCGGCCTAAGGGACCCGGATGTATGGTTTCATACTTGGATATGGCCTTATTTTTTTGGTTTGCGATAAACCTAATTATTCCTAACTTGTACTTTTTGCGGCTTTTGACATTGGATTTCATCAAAAGACGGCGAAAAATTCCGAATTACATAATTTATCAATGATTACATAATAAATATATATTTTAAAATTTAAAAAATTTACAATTACTTACCATTTTCCGAGGTTTCGGCACAATCAACAATAAACAAGTCTGGGGATTATTCTGGGGTAAAGAAAGTTTTGATAGTCAACGTTATTGACTCATCATTTCCCCAGAAATTAGGCATAGGACCAGTGAATTATAAATATGGGGAAATTCCCCACGATCAAATATTCTTTTTTATTATCCGTTTTATATTCTACTATTCCATTTACCATTCTATTCATACCTTAAAAAAAGTTCACATTTGTTTTAATTTATTATCAAAAATATCTAATTTAAAATGCAAAAATCTACCTCTTTATTTAAGTCCACTCTTCGTGCTTCTTCTGAAGCTGCTTCAAGAGCTGCTGCTGTTACACCTTCCACTTCTTCTTCTACTCAAACCTTGAGAAACAACAAGCTGAGAATGAGAATCAGAGTCAATTGCGCTGGTATCGTACAAACTTCTGAACTCTCGTCTGTTAAATGCTTTCACACATCTGCCGCGAGATCTTTTCATACGTTCAACCGAAACTTGTCTCCCTTTAATACAAAAGAGTTGTACTCCCAAAAATCATCAGAGACATTTTCCCCTCAGATCTATTCTCAACAAGGTTATGTATCTGTCGCTGGTTCTAATGCATCTTATGACTTTTTGGAAAAGCAGGGCGATCATATTCCTCATGCTGACTCTGCTTCGGCTGTTAGTGATATTTCTGGACCCACAAATACCACCTTTTCTAAGGATCACCACTCAGAGTAATCTACAAAAAATTCAAATATTTATGCATCTTCTTACACCCTTATGATTATGATTTAATGCCTGTAACGTTTATAATATTATTTTATTAAATATATTAAATATATTAAATATTAAAGAAACAGAAAAAAACTACAAACAGAAAATTAATAAAAATTAAAGGACTAAATTATTAGGCCAGAGTCTCCAAGTTCTTATCGGCATGTAAAGTAAATTTTCCTGAAAACATGCTGACTAAAGTATTAACAGGTATCCATTCAGGTTCCTCGGATGTTGAATCCCCCAAAGTATAGGAGAGTGAAAAGACATTATACCCCACCAGGGAAAACTTAATATCTATACCTTGACGGCCCTCAACAGCCGGTCCATTTGTATCAAATTGACAAAGAAGTTTTTCTTCAACGCCAGCTCTAACCAAAAGTTCATCAAATTTCCATACCACAGACTGAGTATGCTGATTGAATACTACTTTTGGACGGCTGTGGGCAGCTATTGCATTTCCCCCCTCCACCGGGACAGTTATTGTAACATCCTTTAAAATAATAGGACTATTAACGAGATAAGAATCTGCAAGCTTATAAGTTAACATGAGTCGCGATTTATCGGGTTCTATTCTCCAATACGGAGTAAAATCAACTGGAACAAATTGTTGCGAGTTTTTCAACAAAAGCTTAAAGCCAAGTTTACCATCGGGGCCTACTACATCTTGAGAACTGAGTCTAAATGTTGTAGGTCCAAGAGACTTCATAATAGCATAATTAGGTGTTATTTTATCCAAGGCATTAGAACCATCCAATTTAATATCAAAAAATTGAGATTGAGGTTCTCCTTCAAATGCAAAGCTAACTTCGCCTACTAAACTAGATCGCTCAACTTGGCCATCAATAACATTTGCACTTAAATGTTCGGTTACCCCAGCCTTAAGTCCCATACCCATCGGAAGATTTGTTTTCAAGGTGGGTGTTATCGGCAATTCTATTGCGTTTTCGGCAGATGTAACGCCTAAAATTGGCTGGTGATTTTGTGTCCCAGATTGTAAAGTTGGCGATTCAGTTATCTGGGTATTAGTAGGGACAAAGTGATTAACTTCACTAGGGACAATATTAGTGAATAAGGTGGACTGAATGTCCCGTCTAGATTTTCCACGTCTAGATTGAGTAGAGCGAGACTCAAACTGAGTGGCTACATTTGAAAGTGCAGCACTATCTTCTTCTGAATTTCCATCAGCAATATGATTATCTTCAATAGTAAATTTTAATCCCTGGTTTCCATATTCTCTTTGATCAAGTGAGGGAGATTGAATTCCTTGTGAAGTTTCTCCCATTATTGTTTGAAAGTTATCAGTGTTATATGAAATAGACTCTTTGAGATCTTCAGGTCTAGGCGATGTTGAAAGTGTGACACCATTCGTTGATTTTCGAGCTGGAGGAGGCGCAGGTTTTGAAATTCTAGTTAGATTCGAAACATCAGAATCTCCGTTTGTTGAAGAGAATATGTTGACAGGAGAACCAGAAATGGTATTGCTAGGATGGGGAGTAAAGGTATTTGGTTTATTATACGATGTAGGAGTATGCTGGGAGCTTGACAAAGAAATACTGGCACTCTTACCCTTCCGTGGTCGAAAAATAGAACCAACTTTACTTCTTAGTTTAGATGATCCGCTCTCTTCTTTTTTGGTGGAAGAACGAGGAGACTCATAAATACTGTCGGTTTTATTTGAATGTACGTCGGAAAATTCTGAAACACTCCCTCGATTAAAATTTCTATGAGGTGCATGTTCTAAAGATCTACCAGCTTGAGCAGAAAAAGCTGCAATATCATCAATCGGTTCAAATGAAAGAACATTATTCAAAACAACTTCCGTACTTTTCATAATTCTCTGGGATAGGTCTGCTTCTAAAGTCTCATAACTAATTAGAGTGTTTTTCAAGATACTTAAGCGAGACTCATCGACTGTGGCAATCTGTTCCAAAATATAAGGAGCATGACTCTCCCACTGACTACGATTCTCTGTTAATGAATTTTGTGCATTTTCAACTTGATGATTGTGTTTGGATATCATTGACTTTCGTTTAAGCTTTTCAACCTTTTCGTCATTTTGATTAAAGCTTTGAGCGATGGATTCTAGCTGGCTGTTCAACTCTTTAATGTCTGACCATTGACCAGATTTTGTGCAAAATTTACGCAACGGTAGTTCAATGTCTTGTGAGACCTTCTCAGCAAAAGAAGCAGATGCTTTAGAGGCATTTTTGGTCTGGTTAATAACACTTGCCCAAACACCAGCAAAAATACCTGAATTAGATATTTCGTTAATTTTCTTTTGACTTAACTTGGCTAAAGATGATGCATAAATTTCTTCAATTTTTGCACGCTCCCTAAGCCAGTCAGAAATTTCTTCATTCAATAACTCGGCATGATTATAGCGATGGCGAACAATGCTTGAAACATCAATTGGTTTATATGATGAAAGAATAGTATTTACAAATTCTGTATGTTGGGACATTGCGAAAACAGCTAGCAATTACCTTTTATTTTTTTCTTTTAAAAAACAAGGTAAATGAATTTTTATTTGGTATTGTTTTAATTTAACTGTTAAAAAAGGTCGAGATATTAAAAAGTTTAAAAAGAAAAAAACATGAGCTATTTTATGGTTCCACAAAACCCATTTTTTACTATAAAAATACGACCAAGCATATTGTAAAATGATTTGTAATATTACAAAATTCTGTAATAATCATTATAATGATATGTGACTTTATTTTAGTCACGTGCTGTAATTGACTTGTTAATATAAATTTCGTTATCACCTTAATTATCAATCAATATACAATTTATCTTATATATTTATAAAAGTATTAAATAGTAAATTTAAAGGATCAAAAGTAAAGAATAAATCCCTTGATCTTGGTTAACATGGAGCAAATAATTAAAGAGTTCAATAAACTTTCTCATTCGAACGGTTTTGAGAAATGTATTTTTCACGTTGATAAATTTATCAGCGTTTTGGAGCAGACCAGAAGTAAAATAATATCAGGTAAGTATACTTTATAATTGATAGTCATTTATTGATTTCTAATATTTGCAGTTAAGATCCTGATAACGCCAACATCTATCTTGAAACTTTAAAAAAGGAAGTTGAAGTTCTTTCTTCTAAAGTTAAAAGTGCCGAGAAGGAGATTTATTTATCAATATCAAAATTTGGGAAATGCCTTGATAAAGTGTTTAAATTAGATTTATCCTCTGCTTATAATCCAAAACTTTTTCCTATTCAACATAAAGAAGAACTTGATAAAGCAATTTTGATGCACCTTGCACGATCTGGATACTTTGAAGTCGCCTATGACTTTCGTGATGAAGCACACGTTACCTTATCCAGTGATTTACTGGACCAGTTTTCCGTAATGTATTCAATTGTGAAGTCGATACAAAATCAAGATCTGACACTAGCAATCGGGTGGGCTATAGCTAAAAGACGTCAATTACTAGATCATGGTAGTAATATGGAATTTATTTTGCATAAAGTTGAGTTTATTAGAATATTACAAGAGGAAAACAATGATTTAAAAGCTTTAGCATATGCACAAACCAACATGTCCTATTTTGGAGAAAGGTACTTACCAGAGATATCTAAACTAATAACTTCTGTCTTATATTATAGGAGTGGCTATACTTCTCCTTATCGGAAACTTTTTGAGGTTCCATCTTATGATAAGTTATCATGGTTATTTGCCGCGGAATTCTGTTCGCTAATGGGACTTAGTCCTGAATCTCCTATATATTTAGCTGTTTTAGCAGGGACTATGGCTTTACCTGTTTTAGCAAAGATGGGGGCTGTGATGAAGTCCCAAAAAGCAGAATGGACATCTGCAAATGAATTACCTACAGAGATTGAACTACCTTCCAGCCTAATTTTTCATCAAATATTCGTTTGTCCAGTATCCAAAGAACAAACTACAGATTTAAACCCTCCAAAGTTGTTACCCTGTGGTCATATTATAGCTGACCAAAGTCTTAGTTCCATGAAAAAAGATACAGTTACAGGTAAAATGAAATGTCCATATTGTCCCTTTACATCTACATGTGATGAATCCAGACGTGTTTATTTTTAATTGAAAAAAATACAGCTTTTTTTAAACAATGGGAATAGAATCATCGCGGGACAGTAAAAACACAACTTTTTATCCTCTACATTTTTTGGAACAATATCAGATGAAGTTTTCAGTGAAGCCTTTTTAATATATATTTAGTATTTTTTCATTTCATTTATAATATCATATGTAACAAATTATGTTCAATTCTAAGCTGTTGTATTCTCAGTAGTAACGCTTGTTTTTTTGAGTCCAATCCTATAGTTTAAAATAGCAAACATATTGCTAACACTGATTATTTAAATATTTTTTTATGATAGATATTTCACGAAACAACAAATATCATTAAATTAAATAAGCCATTTGTTACTGTCATATTTGATAACATAGATTTCGTTTTCTGTCAAAACACTCACCCTTCACACTTTATTGTGAATATTAAAATTCAATCAATATAACTTGTTATAAACATAATAACGAAAGCAAATATAGTGTCTTAAAAAAATCTGAAATTCATTTCAAATTGGTTTTGACTTAATTTATGATCTGGCAATTACTAGTGCAAATTAAAAGTAATATTGAAGAAGATACCAAAATCCTGAGCAATATATCAAAAAAAAAATGTTGCGATTGCACTAAATCCATTATGGCCAAAATCGATATCAGCAATAAATTCTGTTTGATTAATTTCACAAAAAACTATTGAGGCCAAATATTAAAAGTGCAACTTGCTATATGTAACAAATCGCACAAAATCTTGAAAGAAAAAATTTACAAGTCGAGAGATCCTGAGTGACATCATTAAGTTTTGTACGAACTGTTGAAACTTTGGCTAATTTTTTCAAAAGTTGAAAAGAATAGCTATTATTATTAGTGCGACTAACTGGAAACTTACACATTTTTGTTTATTGCTGTATGATGAAAGAAAAAAAAAATTGATTGAAACGAATATTTCACTAGACAGTCATATTGGCTCTCTTAAACATATTAAATGGTTAGCAAGAAATTGTAAGCTTTATCCCTGTTTCAAGGGATTAATGAACAAGATTAAATTGATGATGAAGTCAAGTGGAAATAAGTTGGGTAGGGTATTGTATTTGACTCCCTGGTAAGCTAACACCAGAAATTTTTTTGGGCTGTTTAAGATACACAGTTTCAAGTTAAATTCAGTTTATTGTTTCAATTCATAGAAATAGAGTAGAAGCGACAGGTATAGAGGTGATACCTATTCTGACTTTAGTAAATCATCATCTTCTTTTTTTATTTACAATGTTACTGTTTCTACTCAAAATATCTATACTTCTTCTCCTTCAACTTCTAGCTTTGATGATTTCTTTACAAGTTCAATTTCTTCTGATGGATATTCAATTGGGCCTCTATCTACTAGCATTTCCATTATTGAGACTCAAACTAATATCGTCACCAAATACGCTACTACAACGCAAATTGACGGATCAGTTACTATCACAACTACCATCCCTTGTGAAACTTCGTTGGAAACAGTTGTTATCAATCCAGAATCCACTATTACTCTTACCGAACCATGTCCTAAATGTATTGCTACTACAATTACCTCTAATGAAGTTGTAACATTAACATTGACTAATTCAAATGATCAAGCAGTTACTGTCACATCTACAGAAGTGATTTCACTAATTGTTGAAGTTACTACTGCTGAATATGTTTACACAGTTGTCACAACAACTTTCTGATAAACCAGATAATGATTTTACTGTTATAAAAAGATTGTAACCATCACTGAGCCTTGTGAAACTACATATATGGTTGTTGAATCAGTTATTTCATCTGATTTCTAGTAGTTTTACGACATCAACCATTTTTAGTATTTCCAGCAATACCAACAGTTATTCAGCATCGAGATCAGTTTCAACTGACATAGGTAGCGAAATCTTCACTGTCACAAATACGCCTGAAACTGCATTACCTGTCACGAAGTGTCCTATGATTAATGTAGTAGCTATTTTGTCCTTAAATATTTCTTCTCTAAGTTTGCTGAATAGAGAATCAAAAACATCTTCCATTTCAGCTCATGTTTCATTGAACCCTAATAATTATATCAGTTTTGGTGTTTATTTTTTCTATTCACTTAAATTCAACTATTAATATTCTTAATTCCTATAATTCTTGTTCAGTTATTTTGGTTTCAAATATGAATCTGTTTTGGTTCTGTAGATTTCCTACATTCCATATCATAGTTTGTTTCTTGTTATATAAAAGTTATAATAATTACATCATCATTAAATTAAATATGAGTCATTTTCACAGTAATATTGTATCTGAATTTATTCAGTTGGAAAAAAAAAGATGTAAATGTTGTGAATAAATAATTAATTAATTAATTCTATGCAACTTGATTTTCATTAATGGTTTTTATATTGGGCATATCAATCTAGACTTTTATTACCCATTAGTATATCAGACAGTCATATATTTCATTATATGACATGTTATTATCTTCAATTATCTTTTAAAATTTGATAACTTGTATTTGGATATTGGGAAATACATAATTAAAAGGACATGTTTAAACACAAATAAGTCTAAGTGTAAACTATTATATATTAATAATTCAGTCAATTCAAAAATTTTTGTTAGAAAAAAATTGCTAGGATTACTTTCAAATAGATTGATTTTCTTCCAAAAAAAAAAAAAAAAAACTAACATTGAGATAAAATGACTGTCTCAAATATGAGTTATTCAAATTATTATTGATTCTAATTTCAAAGATCTTTAAAAAAATATCTTGTTATTTAATTTATAACGATTTAAAGTACAATAATTAACCCTCATTCTATTAAGCTATAGCATTTAAACTAAATTGAAATTTAATTAGGCAGTTATTTATACAACCACAAAATTAGGTGATTTCCAAATATTATAAAAATTTGTACTAAAAAACTACATAAATTTATATTTAAAATAATTCTCAGTGTAAAAATTACAATTTTTGGTTCCAGGCGCATTTACTCATTTTGAAAGATAGGAGAATCCTTCATTTCATCAGTAGCAAAACCCTGTTCAACATCTTCATCCAAAAGAGCCTTCTCATCAACTGGTTGCCATTCGTTTTTGGGAGAAACTTGATTTCTGCGGTGACGAAGACGAATGAAGCTGAAAACAGTCATTGAAACCAAAATAAGAGCTGCAATGGGGGCCAAAACTAAACGAATGTCGACTTGATAATTTGAAGAAGTAATTGAAGTTGAAGTAGAAGTTTTGGGCCACGTTTGAATAATAGAACCATCAGAAAGAACTGGTTTAATATTCATCTTAGTAATACCTCGAACTTCAGCTTTTTTGGCAGCACTAAGTACATAAGAACCAGGGGTTCCTTCAGGAACAGCAAAAAATTCATTATCACCTTCTAATTCCAAAACACCTTCAGAAATTGTCCATGGAGAAGACACCTCCCAAGACTTGGATTGGGGGGTGGTTGTAAGGTATCCTCTACCCTTACCAACTGCGTATCCATCAACAAACAAAGTTCCATTTTCATGAATGTAACCCTTGACTGATTGTGCAACGTCCTTAACAGAAAAAATACTATCAGACAAAATGATATTAAAATTAGATAGAGAATTAATTGCTGGGGCATAAAATTGGAGAGTGAACTCAGGAGAGTTCTCAGCAGAAACACAAAGCGCAGAAGTCAAAAGGACTGAAAAAACAGATGTAAGAAATTTCATTTTAAAATTGTAATTGGGCCAAAGCTCAAAGAGCAAAAAAATTTTCTTAAATAGAGAGAATGTTTGTAATATTTATAATACTATAAAGTCATTGCTTTTAAAGACTACCAAAAAAATAACCGAACGTCTTAACAAATTGGGATTTGAGCAAATTAGTTGTCTGAATTGGAACTCGACATTTAAAATTTAAATACTTTGGCCAGAGTTCAGCCGAATATATATTTAACTCTTATTAATAAAAATGTTTTTAGCAATAAAAACATGATATGATGTGTATTTTTAAATAACCCAACCATTCGTCTTTTTTGAAAGAAATACAAAAGCGTTACCTATATTATAATAGTCATTAATCCTAAAAATAGTCATCTCTTTTGAATTGATTTGGACTCAATTTTGAATACGAGCAAATAACTTTCTTAAAACGGTGATATTATAATTAGTCCCACAAACAACGCATATTATTAGCGAGTTTTTAAAAATAAAAAAAAAGAACACAGATTATGTGATTTGAGCTGTAAAAATGATAAGTTTGATATATTTCCAAATAACAATGGGGTATTTACAGTGATTATTTTTTTCTTTATTAAGAAAAAATTAATTGACATTTAATTTTTCGATTCTGATGTTTTATTTCACATTTACACGCGCGAAGCTAGAGTCTAAGCTTCTTAATAAGCATATTCAAAAATTTTTAAAGAAAACGTAATACTCCTTCTTTAGAAAGAATGAAGGAAATACCATTTTTTATGTAAAATATAAACAATGAAATGAGGAAATTAAAGATGCTCATAACATTAGTTAACTGTAGAATTTCAATGTATAAATAAATCCATTATACCCATTTAATTCTACAAAATCTATCAACTTCAATCAATCAAGTTTTTTTAACTAAATTCACTTATCTTCTTAATTCTAACTTTTGCCGCTCGTTAATTACTATTTGTTTCTATTATGCGATCTTTCAGTCAATATTTTATTTTGTTGCTTATTACTCTTGTTGGAGTAATTAAGGCGGACTCTCCTACTTTTACTCTTTATTTAAATGCTACCGGTACTAAGCTTGATGGGTACAGTCTTTATCTTAGTGATGATGGAAGATTTTATATTTCTCAATCTTCAAAATCTATCACTGGTTATATTCGTGATGATACAAAATTTGTTGTTGAGGGTAATGTTACTGGTGATGGTCGCAACTTTTTGTCTACTCAAGCACTTTCAAGTGCTTGGAAAGAATGTTCTCCATGGACGGTCGTCGATGGTGTTTTGGAGCTTTATGGATTGTACAATTTCCATGTTTTCCCTGAAGGCTCCGTTGACGATTTATATGTTTTGGGAACCGGCAATGCTGTTGGAGGAGGCGTCGAGTATCGTACTTTAGTTACAATCAACCCTGTTTTGAGCGATGGTTCAGTCCTTCAAACTTGGCCTGAAACTTCATCTAGCTCTTCTGTTTCTTCTGTAGCTTCTACATCACAAGTATCTTCAACTCCTGCTACTACTGCTTCTTCTGTTAGTGTCAATTCAGTCGCCTCTTCTTCTATTGCCTCTTCCTCTGTTGCCTCTTCCTCTGTTGCCTCTTCCTCTGTTGCCTCTTCCTCTGTTGCCTCTTCCTCTGTTGCCTCTTCTTCTGTTGCCTCTTCTTCTGTTGCCTCAACTTCTGTTGCCTCAACTTCTGTTGCCTCAACTTCTGTTGCCTCAACTTCTGTTGCCTCAACTTCTGTTGCCTCAACTTCTGTTGCCTCAACTTCTGTTGCTGCTACATCTTCAGTTATTTCATCTGCAACCGTTTCTGTTGCAACTACCAAATCTTCAGTTTCACACAGTGCCTCTACTTCTTCTGTTCAAACATCTTCAACTTCTAATGCAACTCAAAGTTTGATTCCTACTAGTTCACTTGCTCAAGTGAATGGTGCTGCTCAACTTTCTGCTGCTGCTGCTGTTGTTTTCGTTTCTATTTTTGCAATGTTTTTTTAAACAGCGTATTTTTTTCAATTATATAAATTTTAATTATTTAGTAACTGTGATAATTTAAATTTTAATATTCTAGTTTGTTTAAACTTTACAAATAATAGAATTTTTTTTTTGACAAAGTAGTCTATTCAATTTTGCTTAAAATAAAGATAATCTTTTCAATTTACTATAAAAATTAATTAATTAGTATATTAAATAGCATAATATATATTTATTGGTTGCTCTCAAATTAAATAGTTGACCTCCTACGTATATAATTTTTATGAGTTGAAAATAAGTTACTTATGATTATTGCAATATTTGAAAGGTTAATTTATTTCTTGACTTTTGATTCGATTAAATATTAAAATGAAAACTGAAATCCACTTATTTAACTAAATTTGACAATTTTTATACTATAGAATAATTCGAAAGCAAATTCATTTTTATTGGCTATAGATAGTAGACACATCTACTTATAAGATATAACTGGTAAAAATCAATTGTATATTTATTTCATAGCAAGTTTTCATTATTTTATACCATAGTTTAAAGTAGAATCTAGCGAAAAAGGGTTTTTATAAAATTGTCATAATTTCAAAATTACTTTTTTTTTTTAAATATGGTATGAAAGATCTTTTAGAAGTTCAAAAACTTCATTTTGACAAGGTTCACTGAATGGTTGAAATTGACTAAATATCTATTGATGTGAGGGTAAAATGTAACTACTAAGTACAATCCTAATATTAACTATCATGCCAATTAAATAGATAACAATATAAAATCGTATTCAGTCATAAAAATCTGGTGTTTTTAAATTTTTATTCTTTGGAAGTGTAAAGCTGAAGTTTATTAAGTGACAAATACCTCAAAATTTCAAGCTGAATACGAATTTAAAAATG
The DNA here is from genome assembly GCF_902498895.1 of Magnusiomyces paraingens. Lineage (NCBI taxonomy): Eukaryota > Fungi > Ascomycota > Dipodascomycetes > Dipodascales > Dipodascaceae > Magnusiomyces > Magnusiomyces paraingens. Next base: position 2,885,462 of record NW_022474070.1, read on the forward strand.
ATGAAGTATTATCAACCCATTTAAAATTTGAATGTAAAAATAAGAAGTACGCATGGGTGAGTGAGATGCAACCTTTCTCTTTTAAGAAAATAATATGCTCATAAAATTATCGCCATAGGCCCAAGCATATTTTTGATAATTCTGAAAGGCCTTAGAATATTTCTTATATTTCTTATAAATAATTCGTACATTCTCACTTTTTAGTAATTTTTTTTGCTCTCCATACGTCACACTCATATAGTTTACCATGAAGTTTTATTCTTTTCTTCTCTCCCTTTTTCTTTCCGCCATCATTGGCGTTTTTGCTGATAACTCTCCCGACTTCACTTTAAGAGTTTATGCTCCGGATACTAAACTAGATGGTTTCAATTTGTTTCTAAAGGATGATGGCAAACTCTATATGTCTGCCACTGCTGATGTTTGCACAGCTCATATTTATGAGAATGGTACTTTGATTCTTGGAGGTCAAGTCGTCGGTGATGGTAGAAACTACTTGTCTACAGCTGCTTATTCTACTGCTTGGAAACCTGCATCCAACTGGACTGTTGTTGATGGATTTCTTGAGTTGTACAATGACACCTATTTTCACGCTATTCCTGAAGGAACTGTTGATGGTCTTTACGTTTTGGGTACTGGAAATGCTATTTCTTCTGGTGATGATATTACTGAAATTCAAATCATCCCTGTAGAACTGGAAACTAATTATATTATTCAGGAATGGCCAGTTGAAGCTGGTATCAATGCTTTGGGTTCTTCAGTTCTTTATACGCAGACGTTTTTTGCTTATATGACGGCCTCGTCTACTGTGGCATCTACTTTAGCCACAGTTGCCGCTAGTGTTTCTGCATCTGCTTCATCTACTTCATCCGCTTCTACAACTATTTCTTCTGGTGCCGCTGTTAATCTTAGTGTTCAAAGTAACGCTGGGCTTTTTGCTGGTCTCATGGGACTGCTGTTTGCTATGTTTTAAATAAAACATCTATTATAGAGACCACTTAGATATATATCTACTACATATAGTAAATATATTTAAATATGTTTAATACTTTGTAATTGCGATTATATAGCTAATTGAAAAATGTTATGTCTGATCAGATATCAAATGTTTTAAAAATTTCATTTATATTAAGAAAATTCCCAAATATCAAAATTTAAAGTTTTTCTGGTAAGTCAATTTTTGAAAAAAATTATTTATATGAAATAGTTATAACATAATACAGAATTAAATGTGACATCCTCTTAAATAACAAAATTAATTGAAAAATTTGTAAATTACGACGTACATTAAAATTTCAGATGGCTGCCTGTGTTAATTATAATTTGTTAATATTAATTAATAATAATTAATAATAATTATCGTCAAGGTTAAAAATCAAATTATATAGATACAAGCGTTTCTTTTTTTAAATACTTATTTCTTAAGAAGTCTCAGAGGTAATGTCTTCCCAATTTTTACTGGTGTTCTCAAATCGTAATTATTATTGATCATTATAATGATCACCAGTTAATAGTATATATACTAACTAATTAGTATTAAAATAAAATCACTATCGCACGCATTTTGATTGATTTTCTAATCAATATATTAATATGTTGAATTTTTTAGAAGTAATCTGATGTTAATTATTATTAATGATAAGACCCAAAATAAATTGAGTTTAAATTATTACCAGCTTGGTAACTCATTGGACAAAAATAATTAAAAAAAATCCCATTCTATTCTAATTTCGGATACAAATACTTCTTTAGAACATAACCTATCATTTACTTTGAATAAAATTTAGTATGTACTTATTTAATAGATACAATCAATTTTTTCGGACTATTCTTGGATAAAGTTAATTTTTTACCTTTTTTGATAATTAATGTAATAAATTTTGATGAATACCATGAATACACAGATTAATTTAATGATTTCAGTTGTATACCCGTTTTTTACAACCAATCACAATTTGCATTTAATTCTTTTTAAACAAAAGTCCTTCAAAAATTGCTCTTTAATAAAAAAACTATTTTTTTAATTAATTTACACAATAGAATTGTGCCAAGATATTATTCATATAAATCACATATATGAGTGGTATGTGAATATTTATTCTGGTTTCAATATCTTCAATTAAATTTCCATTAATTGTAATAATATCGTTAATATTTTACACTTAAAAGTGAAATAAAATAAAAAAAGCTCGTAAAAAAAGGAAAAGTCATAATAAGCTTATTTATACTATTTGGTGAAGACCGCCATGTTTTTTTAAGGGTGATTTCAAATTTATTTGCTCAGCCACATAATATGCTCATAATTATTTTCAACATATATTGGCAGACCAATGGTTTATGTATATATAAACAATTAAAGTTACTTCTTTTTTCCCATTTGTTCTCGTTGAAATTGTTTATTCGCAAATTCAGTCAAGATGTTCTTCAGATACATGCTGTTTCTGTTGACAGGTTTACTCTGCGTTAATGCTGGAAATTCTGCTGAGTTTACGCTGCAACTGGTAGCACCTGAATCAACAGATTTTGATAACTATAATCTTTATTTGAATGAATCTTTATTTTCTATTGATGATGTTACCACTACCATTACGGGTTATATTCACAATAATGGATCTTTATTTGTTAGTGGTTCGGTTGTAGGAGAAGGAAGAGGTTATTTGACAACTTCACCTCAATCAAAAACGTGGAAAGTGACGTCTCCGTGGACAATTTCCCAAGGACTTTTAAAATTAAATGGGAACTCGACCTTTTATGCTGTTCCTGACACTTCAACTGGCATATATATGCTTAGTGCTGATGAGGAGTCAACCAACAAAGGTATTACTTTAGTCAACATTAAACCGACTTTAAGTAATGGAAAAATTCTTCAAACTTGGCCCAAATCTGGTATTAGTCATGGTCATCTTGCCGCGGCCATTGTGGTCCCTATTATAGTGGTAATACTAGTTGTTGTTGGTGTTTTTTCATGGTTGCGACTTCGAAAACAAGCAATTTCTTCTAATAATATACATATGAACAATTATTCTAATAACAAAGCAGAAAGTGTATGAATGAATTGGCTAAGGTGTGAGCTTATGAAATTCTATATAAGAATTAAAAGTTGCAAGCTCTTATTGGTATATATTATGTTACGTCAAGCTTCATCGATTCATATTATAATAAAAATTAAATTGATTGTATAGTAATAGTATAGTTCCATTTTTTTCTCAAAAGAATCAGTAAGATTTTAGAAAAATTTACCATAATAAAAATAAGAGAAAAATCAAAAACATCATTCAAAATTATGGAGTAGCAGTAATCAAGCCATTACATTTTTTCATATTGAAAATTGCTGGTGTGTTTATATTTATTTAAGGGGTGAAGAACTCTATAGCATTGCGATGAATGATATCAGAATCACTGCTATCCTTTTAATTGTCTAAATATGGTAACTTGTCCTCTTAAGGGTGAATCGATACACTATCAATGGTTTCGATTAGTACGCCGCAGGTAGCCCATAGAATGACTCTTGATGCCAAAATACATCGAACAAGAAGAAACAGTCAGTGGGTCACAAACCTATCTGATTCATAGGCTAATAGATTTTTTCAGTTGCTTTTGACAAGGATACAACCTGCAATCACATACAAAATAATTCTTCTAAATAAAATAGTATGTTTTCCTGTTTTCCAGGGTACTCTAGATGTTCATTTAAGTTATGAACTGTATTACAGTTCTTAACGAAATGGGAGTTGTATCTGCAATCGAATTAAGTGTCTTTAGGACAGCCATACAAATGTTTTTTCAATTATAATGTAATCACACCAATGAGCCCTTTTACCCCCAATTAATGATATTGCTTTCTCTTATTGTTGGCGCTGATGTTATTTATCTTAAATTAAAATACACTAATGAACAATTAATTAATTAATTGTTCATTAGTTTGTTGTCCCAAATATATCTATGAGACAGATAAAGGGCTACAGTCTACATCAGTTTTATGTATTTTCACCATTCTTTGGAGCTTTTTGAAAGACTCGAGATATTCACTCAATGAGTAATAATTATTATTTATAGTCGTTTCATGTGCTGAACGTTCCCATGAAAATTTCTTATAAGCAATTCCAATAATTATTGGGAAAATGGATAAAAGATATACAAATATATGTTGATTTTGTAAGTGGTACTTTACAATACAAAAATAAATTAATAGCAAGCCAAATTATCTTTTTTTTATTCAAGGGTTAAGCCAAATTATCATCATGGATATTAAAACAAATTTTTTTTAAAAGGAAAAATCGGGGAGTAATCAATTTATCCTAAAGTTAAGATTTATTTCTTAAACTTGAACACATTGCGCGAGGTGGGTAGTTGTCTAAATACACTTTTCTTAAAAATATCGTTTAAAAAATTGTAAATGAGGTTCTTATTTTTCAAAATTAAAATATGAATTTATATCTATTACTTGTCGTGCTTGAAGACATTTAATAAAACTAAAGATCTGTTAATTATATCACTGTTAAAAAACAAAACGTAGGAAAAATCCAAATTTCCCATATATAGTAAATTTTAATGTTGCATAAAAAATGGATTTGAGCCGCACATATAATATCTTGAGCTCTTATTTGGGTCAAAAAAACTTTAAATTTAAGGAATATGATTGGCTTATTTACTGAAATCTTGACAAAAAGGGAAATATTTCTATCACGATGTTTTAATTTTTAACTTAAATAAGTTGTCGTGATTTTTACTTCAATATAAGATAAAATATTAGCTAGCCCAAACTATGTCGTTTTTATTAATATAAATTGAATTATTATTTAAATCAGTTTGAAGTATTTTCCATCAAATAAAAATTTTAGAAAAAATTAAATTGAAATATAGACATGGTAAAATTAAGCCAAATTGGTTTTAATTTTTTTTTGATGTAAGTATCAATAACACAATATTAATAACAATATTTTTGATTCTTAATTCCTTAAATTTAAATAAAACTAAAATGCTTTCTAAAGAAGATTTTTTTTGAGTTGAATTGTGTTAGTTTAGGGATCTCAAAAAAAGAAAGACTAATAATTGATAATAATGAATACGCGAAAAAAATAATAGGTAGGATAGGCGCACCGTAGGATAAAAGAGCAAATTAGTATCTAAATAAGGGGAGATGCAATTTATTAGGTACAATGGATTACTGTTTTAAGAAGAAAAATAAAAATTATAAATTTACTCATTTGAAATATGTATATTTCACATAGATGAGGATTGAAAAAAATACGAAATGACATTAAAATGAGCTAACAACAATTCCCTTCTGAATTTTAAAAATCTTATATATAAATTGAATAGACCAAAAAATGTGAAACCTATTGTTATTTATTATCGACAGATCATTTGTTGCAAAAATATATCCTTCGTTTTAAAATACGTTAAAATAACAACTTATTCAATGGAATAATTGTAATGAAATATACAGACTAATATTTATTAATAATAAAATAATTTTGACAACACAATGAAAATATTGACACAATTAATTTGGATAGTTTTATTTGCTATAGTGAATTTGGTTAAGGCTGATTCCTCTTTGTTTACACTACAGCTAAATGCAACTGGAACTAAGCTCGAAGGTTATAGCCTATATTTAAGTGATGATGGTAGATTTTATATCTCTCAAGATGAAAAAACAATAACAGGTTATATTCGTGATGATGAAAAATTTGTGGTAGAAGGAAATGTTACTGGTGATGGTCGCAACTTTTTGTCGACTCAAGCGCTTTCAAGTGCTTGGAAAGAATGCTCCCCTTGGACCATTGTTGATGGTGTTTTAGAACTTTATGGTTTGTACAATTTCCATGTTTTCCCTGAAGGTAGTGTTGATGATTTATATGTTTTGGGAACTGGGAAGGCTCAAGGTGGAGGAGTTGAATACCGAACACTAGTTACAATTAATCCAGTATTGAGTGATGGATCGGTTCTTCAAACATGGCCACCTGTTGAGTCGTCATCCGAAGTTTATTCTAGTGTTGCATCATCTGTTTCTTCTGAAGTTTCTTCTGAGGTTTCTTCTGAAGTTTCTTCTGAGGTTTCTTCTGAGGTTTCTTCTGAGGTTTCTTCTGAGGTTTCTTCTGTGGTTTTTTCTGAGGTTTCATCTGAGGTTTCTTCTGATATTTCTTCTCAAGTCTCAACTACTTCACCTCTTGTCTCTGATTCAATCTCCGAATCTGTTTCCGAGGTTTCTTCTGCAACGCCCTCTGAATCTGTTTCTGGTTCTGATATATTCACTCTCTACTTGAATGCTACTGGCACTAAACTTGAAGGTTACAGTCTTTACCTTAGTGATGATGGCAGATTTTATATTTCCAAGATTGACAAAACTATTACTGGTTATATTCGTGATGATCAAAAGTTGGTTGTTGAAGGAAATGTTACTGGTGATGGTCGCAACTTTTTGTCGACTCAAGCGCTTTCAAGTGCTTGGAAAGAATGCTCCCCTTGGACCATTGTTGATGGTGTTTTAGAACTTTATGGTTTGTACAATTTCCATGTTTTCCCTGAAGGTAGTGTTGATGATTTATATGTTTTGGGAACTGGGAAGGCTCAAGGTGGAGGAGTTGAATACCGAACACTAGTTACAATTAATCCAGTATTGAGTGATGGATCGGTTCTTCAAACATGGCCACCTGTTGAGTCGTCATCCGAAGTTTATTCTAGTGTTGCATCATCTGTTTCTTCTGAAGTTTCTTCTGAAGTTTCTTCTGAAGTTTCTTCTGAAGTTTCATCTAAGGTTTCTTCTGAGGTTTCTTCTGAGGTTTCTTCTGAGGTTTCTTCTGTGGTTTCTTCTGAGGTTTCTTCTAAGGTTTCTTCTGAGGTTTCTTCTGAGGTTTCTTCTGAGGTTTCTTCTGAGGTTTCTTCTGTGGTTTCATCTGAGGTTTCTTCTGATATTTCTTCTCAAGTCTCAACTACTTCACCTCTTGTCTCTGATTCAATCTCCGAATCTGTTTCCGAGGTTTCTTCTGCAACGCCCTCTGAATCTGTTTCTGGTTCTGATATATTCACTCTCTACTTGAATGCTACTGGCACTAAACTTGAAGGTTACAGTCTTTACCTTAGTGATGATGGCAGATTTTATATTTCCAAGGTTGACAAAACTATTACTGGTTATATTCGTGATGATCAAAAGTTGGTTGTTGAAGGAAATGTTACTGGTGATGGTCGCAACTTTTTGTCGACTCAAGCGCTTTCAAGTGCTTGGAAAGAATGCTCCCCTTGGACCATTGTTGATGGTGTTTTAGAACTTTATGGTTTGTACAATTTCCATGTTTTCCCTGAAGGTAGTGTTGATGATTTATATGTTTTGGGAACTGGGAAGGCTCAAGGTGGAGGAGTTGAATACCGAACACTAGTTACAATTAATCCAGTATTGAGTGATGGATCGGTTCTTCAAACATGGCCACCTGTTGAGTCGTCATCCGAAGTTTATTCTAGTGTTGCATCATCTGTTTCTTCTGAAGTTTCTTCTGAAGTTTCTTCTAAGGTTTCTTCTGAGGTTTCTTCTGAGGTTTCTTCTGTGGTTTCTTCTGAGAATTCTTCTAAGGTTTCTTCTGAGGTTTCTTCTGAGGTTTCTTCTGAGGTTTCTTCTGAGGTTTCTTCTGTGGTTTCTTCTGAGGTTTCTTCTGTGGTTTCTTCTGAGGTTTCTTCTGTGGTTTCTTCTGAGGTTTCATCTGAGGTTTCTTCTGATATTTCTTCTCAAGTCTCAACTACTTCACCTCTTGTCTCTGATTCAATCTCCGAATCTGTTTCCGAGGTTTCTTCTGCAACGCCCTCTGAATCTGTTTCTGGTTCTGATATATTCACTCTCTACTTGAATGCTACTGGCACTAAACTTGAAGGTTACAGTCTTTACCTTAGTGATGATGGCAGATTTTATATTTCCAAGGTTGACAAAACTATTACTGGTTATATTCGTGATGATCAAAAGTTGGTTGTTGAAGGAAATGTTACTGGTGATGGTCGCAACTTTTTGTCGACTCAAGCGCTTTCAAGTGCTTGGAAAGAATGCTCCCCTTGGACCATTGTTGATGGTGTTTTAGAACTTTATGGTTTGTACAATTTCCATGTTTTCCCTGAAGGTAGTGTTGATGATTTATATGTTTTGGGAACTGGGAAGGCTCAAGGTGGAGGAGTTGAATACCGAACACTAGTTACAATTAATCCAGTATTGAGTGATGGATCGGTTCTTCAAACATGGCCACCTGTTGAGTCGTCATCCGAAGTTTATTCTAGTGTTGCATCATCTGTTTCTTCTGAAGTTTCTTCTGAAGTTTCTTCTAAGGTTTCTTCTGAGGTTTCTTCTGAGGTTTCTTCTGAGGTTTCTTCTGAGGTTTCTTCTGTGGTTTCTTCTGAGGTTTCTTCTGAGGTTTCTTCTGATGTTTCTTCTGAGGTTTCTTCTGAGGTTTCTTCTGTGGTTTCTTCTGAGGTTTCTTCTGTGGTTTCTTCTGAGGTTTCATCTGAGGTTTCTTCTGATATTTCTTCTCAAGTCTCAACTACTTCACCTCTTGTCTCTGATTCAATCTCCGAATCTGTTTCCGAGGTTTCTTCTGCAACGCCCTCTGAATCTGTTTCTGGTTCTGATATATTCACTCTCTACTTGAATGCTACTGGCACTAAACTTGAAGGTTACAGTCTTTACCTTAGTGATGATGGCAGATTTTATATTTCCAAGGTTGACAAAACTATTACTGGTTATATTCGTGATGATCAAAAGTTGGTTGTTGAAGGAAATGTTACTGGTGATGGTCGCAACTTTTTGTCGACTCAAGCGCTTTCAAGTGCTTGGAAAGAATGCTCCCCTTGGACCATTGTTGATGGTGTTTTAGAACTTTATGGTTTGTACAATTTCCATGTTTTCCCTGAAGGTAGTGTTGATGATTTATATGTTTTGGGAACTGGGAAGGCTCAAGGTGGAGGAGTTGAATACCGAACACTAGTTACAATTAATCCAGTATTGAGTGATGGATCGGTTCTTCAAACATGGCCACCTGTTGAGTCGTCATCCGAAGTTTATTCTAGTGTTGCATCATCTGTTTCTTCTGAAGTTTCTTCTGAGGTTTCTTCTGAAGTTTCTTCTAAGGTTTCTTCTGAGGTTTCTTCTGATGTTTCTTCTGTGGTTTCTTCTAAGGTTTCTTCTGAGGTTTCTTCTGAGGTTTCTTCTGATGTTTCTTCTGAGGTTTCTTCTGAGGTTTCTTCTGTGGTTTCTTCTGAGGTTTCTTCTGTGGTTTCTTCTGAGGTTTCATCTGAGGTTTCTTCTGATATTTCTTCTCAAGTCTCAACTACTTCACCTCTTGTCTCTGATTCAATCTCCGAATCTGTTTCCGAGGTTTCTTCTGCAACGCCCTCTGAATCTGTTTCTGGTTCTGATATATTCACTCTCTACTTGAATGCTACTGGCACTAAACTTGAAGGTTACAGTCTTTACCTTAGTGATGATGGCAGATTTTATATTTCCAAGGTTGACAAAACTATTACTGGTTATATTCGTGATGATCAAAAGTTGGTTGTTGAAGGAAATGTTACTGGTGATGGTCGCAACTTTTTGTCGACTCAAGCGCTTTCAAGTGCTTGGAAAGAATGCTCCCCTTGGACCATTGTTGATGGTGTTTTAGAACTTTATGGTTTGTACAATTTCCATGTTTTCCCTGAAGGTAGTGTTGATGATTTATATGTTTTGGGAACTGGGAAGGCTCAAGGTGGAGGAGTTGAATACCGAACACTAGTTACAATTAATCCAGTATTGAGTGATGGATCGGTTCTTCAAACATGGCCACCTGTTGAGTCGTCATCCGAAGTTTATTCTAGTGTTGCATCATCTGTTTCTTCTGAAGTTTCATCTAAGGTTTCTTCTGAGGTTTCTTCTGAGGTTTCTTCTGAGGTTTCTTCTGTGGTTTCTTCTGAGAATTCTTCTAAGGTTTCTTCTGAGGTTTCTTCTGATATTTCTTCTCAAGTCTCAACTACTTCACCTCTTGTCTCTGATTCAATCTCCGAATCTGTTTCCGAGGTTTCTTCTGCAACACCCTCTGAATCTGTTTCTGGTTCTGATATATTCACTCTCTACTTGAATGCTACTGACACTAAACTTGAAGGTTACAGTCTTTACCTTAGTGATGATGGCAGATTTTATATTTCCAAGGTTGACAAAACTATTACTGGTTATATTCGTGATGATCAAAAGTTGGTTGTTGAAGGAAATGTTACTGGTGATGGTCGCAACTTTTTGTCGACTCAAGCGCTTTCAAGTGCTTGGAAAGAATGCTCCCCTTGGACCATTGTTGATGGTGTTTTAGAACTTTATGGTTTGTACAATTTCCATGTTTTCCCTGAAGGTAGTGTTGATGATTTATATGTTTTGGGAACTGGGAAGGCTCAAGGTGGAGGAGTTGAATACCGAACACTAGTTACAATTAATCCAGTATTGAGTGATGGATCGGTTCTTCAAACATGGCCACCTGTTGAGTCGTCATCCGAAGTTTATTCTAGTGTTGCATCATCTGTTTCTTCTGAAGTTTCTTCTGAAGTTTCTTCTAAGGTTTCTTCTGAGGTTTCTTCTGAGGTTTCTTCTGAGGTTTCTTCTGTGGTTTCTTCTGAGGTTTCATCTGAGGTTTCTTCTGATATTTCTTCTCAAGTCTCAACTACTTCACCTCTTGTCTCTGATTCAATCTCCGAATCTGTTTCCGAGGTTTCTTCTGCAACACCCTCTGAATCTGTTTCTGGTTCTGATATATTCACTCTCTACTTGAATGCTACTGGCACTAAACTTGAAGGTTACAGTCTTTACCTTAGTGATGATGGCAGATTTTATATTTCCAAGGTTGACAAAACTATTACTGGTTATATTCGTGATGATCAAAAGTTGGTTGTTGAAGGAAATGTTACTGGTGATGGTCGCAACTTTTTGTCGACTCAAGCGCTTTCAAGTGCTTGGAAAGAATGCTCCCCTTGGACCATTGTTGATGGTGTTTTAGAACTTTATGGTTTGTACAATTTCCATGTTTTCCCTGAAGGTAGTGTTGATGATTTATATGTTTTGGGAACTGGGAAGGCTCAAGGTGGAGGAGTTGAATACCGAACACTAGTTACAATTAATCCAGTATTGAGTGATGGATCGGTTCTTCAAACATGGCCACCTGTTGAGTCGTCATCCGAAGTTTATTCTAGTGTTGCATCATCTGTTTCTTCTGAAGTTTCTTCTCGGGTTTCGTCTGATGCTTTTTACTCTCATACTACCTCTGTCTTTACTGAGTCATCAGAATCTCTTCCTGACTCTACCTTTTCTATTCCTACAGATCGATCATATTTACCATCCAGTTTTGATAGTTCTGACTTTTTGACTGAACATTCTGATTTTCAATCTACATATACTGAGTTATCTTTTAGTCAATTATCGGATTCTATTATTTCGTCCCAAACTTTTGATTCCGAAACTATTAGTCAGCCGTCTACTATTTTACCTTTATCTTCATCAACCTCTCTTTCTCAATTTGAATCTTTTGAAATTTCTTCTGAAGTTCCATCCACAGCTACCAATACTCCTACTAGTTCTCAAGCAACCTATAGTAGCTCGTTCGATTCCTTCATTAACGATATTATTAATTCCATTTTAGCAGCTCTTGATGACAGTAACAAATATGAATTATTTTCTTCTTTGATTAATTCCATAGTCTCTCTTTTTGTTTCTGCTCTTGGTTCTGCTCTTAACACTCTTTTCCTTTTCCTATTTGGTTCTAGGTCTCTTCTTAAACGTGATGCTTCTTCTGCCGCTATTGAAGTTTTTCAGCAACTTATTCTATCTTTTTCCACCTGGTTTAATACTTCTGAATATGAACAATTTCTATCCCTTATTGCTGAAATCCATAACTTTGCAGAACCTTCATTGGTTGAGTCTTATGTTAGAATTGCCACTATTTCAACATTTTCCTCTGCGGAATCTATAATTTCTAATTTAGTTGATCAGGATTTAAATTTCTCCGATGTTTCATCTACATTTTACAAGCAGTTTGATCAATTAATTACTGATATATCAGCTGCTCTTTATCAAAATACCCAATCTAACTCTGGTAAATCATCATCTTCCTTTATTAACGATGTTACTCTTTCTACTCAAAGTAACCATTCTAACACTAGTAAATTATCGTCTTCTTTTATTAACGATGTTATGGTTTCTACTCAAAATATCTACACTTCTTCTCCTTCAACTTCTAGCTTTGATGATTTCTTTACAAGTTCAATTTCTTCTGATGGATATTCAATTGAGCCCCTATCTACTAGCATTTCCATTGTTGAAACTCAAACTAAAAACGTCACCAAATACGCTACTACAACGCAAATTGACGGATCAGTTACTATCACAACAACCGTCCCTTGTGAAACATCGTTGGAAACAGTTATTATCAGTCCAGAATCCACTATTACTCTTACCGAACCATGTCCTAAATGTATCGCTACTACAATTACCTCTGATCAAGTAGTGACATTAACATTGACTAATTCGAATGATCAAGTAGTTACTGTCACGTCTACAGAAGTGATTTCACTAATTGTTGAAGTTACTACTGCTGAATCTGTTTACACAGTTGTCACAACAACTCTATCTGATAAACCAGATAATGATTTTACTGTTACAGAAGTTTGCAGCAAGTGTAAAACTTCTGAAGTTGTCGAGTCCGGGGTTACTACTTATACAACATTATCTAATGATAGGATTGTAACTATCACCGAGCCTTGTGAAACTACATATATCATTGTTGAATCAGTTATTACATCTGGTGGGTCTAGTGGACTTACGACGTCAACTATTTCTAGTATTTCCAGTAATACCAACAGTTATTCAGCAACGAGATCAGCTCCGACCGAAATTGGCACTGCACTCTCCACTTCATCATCATTAGGAATTATTTTTAGCGTCTCAGCTCCAATTGAAACTTTGCCTCTAGTTGTTGAGTCTGTTACGACTTCCTCTGCCCTTAATGAAGAGAATTTGGTCACTTCTAGTAGTTTAGATTCTTTACAAAGTCTAAAGACTACTGTTGTAGTTGAATCATGGTATTCCACCTATACTACAATCCATAGTGACAAAATTGTGACTATTACGGAGCCCTGTGAAACTACATACACCATTGTTGAATCTGTCTTTTTGTCTCCAGCTTCTAGTGCTTTTACCACATCGACAATTTCAGCCTTTTCTGACAGTTATTCAGAATTGAATTCAGATATAACTGACACTGCTCCTACTGTATTCCCTTCATCATCATTTGGTACTGTTTCCACTCTTTCAACACCGATTGAATTATCAACCCAACTGGTTGAATCTGTTTCAAATTTTGTTGCTACCAGTGAAAACGTTTCAGTTACACTTGCAAGTCTTGTTACTTCAAAGTATGTAAAACCCTCTGTTATTGTCGAATCAGGTGTGACAACCTATTCAACAATATTGAGTGGAAGCACTGTGACCATTACTGAGCCTTGTGAAACTACTTATATCATTGATGAATCAGGCCTTTTACCTGTTACCTCAAGTTTTTATAGCTCTTCCATTAGTTCCAAGAGTTTCTCAACGTTGGAACTTCTTCACTCGGAAAAACACTCTTTTATTTCTAATTCAGAATTAGTTATTAGTTCCGCTATTCAAACTTCTGAAGTCGACAGCTCCTTGCAAAACTCATTAAAAACGAGTAACCTGGTCATTACGTCGTCACATTCTTCTAGTTCTAATCTTCCAACACCAACTTATGATTATTCCTCGATAATTACCAATTCCAATTCATTTACCACTACTGCTACTAATTCAGCTTCCCCAGGATTTAATTCGGAGACTATATTTTCATCTTCAATTGATAATGCCTCTCAAGTAACGCATTCATCTCTGGAATCCACAAATAATTCGATTAGTAGTACCATGCCTATTCAAGTCAACTATGGTAACTCATTATCTTTCAATAAAGTTATGATGTTAGTTGCATTGACTTTAGTTTTAGTTTTATAAAATATTTAATTCTTTCTATTTTTTAAGTTTTAAAACCAATAAAGATTAGTTAATATATTAAAAAAAATTTAAATATTTACAATAGTTTTCATAGAAAAAAAGGAAATAAATTTAATTGAACAGTTTAAAAATTAAACACAATTGAAAATGTATAAGCGAATAGAAAGTTACTTCGAAGTAAACTGAATTCAGTTTATTATAACTTAAATGGAGAGATAATCTGGAAGTAATAAAGAAGTAAAAAACATTGTGGAGAATAGTTTGAACAATCAGTAGAATAAACTTATAAGTTGTTTCTTACCTAAATAAAATCTTTTTAATTAAAACGATTTTATTTAGGTATAAAGAATGAGTTAGTAGTAGGTAGTAAAAAATGGAAAATTATTATTAGTGCTGAAAAAATAATATGATAGGAGCATAACGAAAAAATTCAAATAATACTCATCCTCAAATTTTTACTAGTTGAGTTCAATTTTAGCAATTGGGTATTATAAACAAGGCTAGTCAAAAGTGATGAAAAGCACAGTCGTAACATTTGTAACGAGTTGATACTTGGCTAGAAATTATAGTATCTGATTTGAGCGGTTAGCAGTTAATTAAATTTTAACTTCCCAAGCATTAGAAAAATCTGAGAGGTTAGCAACAAAAAAAATGTATATTTCGGAGAGTTTTGCAGTTGGCCAGTTGCATTTGTTATTAAAAAGAAAAGTCTTCAAAAGTAAAAAATTTTTTTCTGTGGTGTTTCTTGAACATTAAAGATTGTGAGAAAAGGGAAAAACTTTCGGTGCTAGCTAACTTGAAAGACAAGATAGGACTATAGCCATGAGTCTGCAACTCGTTATTCTATACTAAAACTTACAACACATTGAAAATAATTATTGATAAATAAGCGAATAAACTCGACAGATAAGCTAATAGAAGAAAGAATATGGTTTTTAAACGCTACTGCATAAATTAAATGAAAAGGGGGAAAAAGGGGGATCAAAGGGGGAAAGGGGGGCAAAGGGGGACAAAAGGGGGGGGGAACAAAGGGGGCAAAAAAGGGGGAAAAAGGGGACAAAGGGGGATAAAGGGGGGAAAAAGGGGAGACAAAGGGGAACAAAAGGGGGGACAAAGGGGGACAAAAAGGGGGCAAAGGGGGGACAAAGGGACAAAGGGGGGACAAAAGGGGGACAAAGGGGGGAAAAAAAGGGACAAAGGGGGGACAAAAGGGGGGGACAAAGGGGGCAAAAGGGGAGACAAAGGGGG